>NC_041391.1:501439361-501557230 GCF_002162155.2 Triticum dicoccoides | reverse complement strand
GTAGAGGAGCGAGTGGGGAGGAGTGGGGGGTTACGGGCTAGGGTTCTGGTCGGGGTGGGGATAAGGTGGGAGAGGTGGGCCGGCCTGGTGGCCTGGATGCCTAGTTGGGCTGGGCAGCTGGGCCACGATTGGCCCAGTGAGGGGGGGGGGGTGTTTTTTTCTTTTCTTTATTAACAGAAGTTGTCTAGAAATAATTAGGGCTGCCAAAACACTTCTGATCGATGTGGAACTAGGCCACATAAATACTTTGTGAATTATGAAACTACCACAAAATGTTTCAAGGCATTTGGAAGTGACTAGGTAGTTTTAGAAATTAATAAGGCAAGATAAAAGTTGCTGGACCACCAAAATAGAATCCAGGGGCATTTTGGGAATTTTAGTGAGGTCGGTCCCTATCTTATAATTACATTGGGATTATTTTCAATAGTAGGAACATTTTAGTTCCTGGAATTGAACAACTTTTATTTATCACTTTGAAATTGGAATTTATTTCAAAGAGGATTTTGATAGGAGGTGTTTATCCACTGTGATAAAAAATGGAATAAGGTGATGACTTGGCATGATCAGAGGATGCTTACTATAGTGTGATGCTGGGGATGTTACAAATCTCCTCCACTACAAGAAATCTCGTCCCGAGATTTAAGGGGTGGAGTAAGGGGGAAAGACTCGAGAAGGACGGAGCTCAACACAAGATAGGTACCTGGGGGAGGTTTCGATGAACGCGACATAGAGACATCTCTCGAGTTGAAATTCAAGAAATTCATCAAGATAAAGGTAAGGAGGAGCAACAAGAAGCTTCAACCATGTAGGCAATTCGTTCGTTGCCTGAAACAGAGGGCGAGAGGGATTCAGAGCAACGAAAATAAGTGTTGCGTCTGATACTAGATTAGATCATTAGGAAGGTGGCTCGTGATTTACATATGAAGCCAAGTGCAAAGAATATTTTGGAGTCAAGGTTGTACAAGAGAGGACCTGTGGGTTATGGGCCCACCATGTGGGTTAAAAGCAAGAAGGGTGCTACCATTTTGTACGGTCATGACAACAAGGCAGGTCAGAGGATAGCCTGTCAGTTATGTTGGCAACAATGCTAGTACCAAGGGCGAGGGACGAAGAGAACCATTTTCCTGCTTGTTAAGACGAGGCGGACCAACAGGTAAAGTTCTCGTCCATCGGTGGCTAGCGGAATGTCATCAACAATAGTAACAAGGTCTTACTGACAGAGTTGTATAGCGAGGCATTTACATAAGCAGCGAATTATCACTGCTCATATATGTTACGTTACAAGAAAGTTAAAACCAAATAATGGAAAGGAAAGTGTAGACATCGAATCAATTATCGGTGTTCTCGAGTGTCTAACAACTCAGAACCCATAGAAACTTGGAACCAGCGAGAATTAATAGTTCATGAAGCTCATAAGATGTTATGTAGTTCTGTGATATTATCAAGATACCAGAGGGTAGTACTCAAGGGTAGAGCAGAATAGAGGTTGGACATGTGAAATGATCTACAGAAGACAAGTACTTCAACTTGTCCGAGAAATGGTATCAAAGAACAATATGGTCGGAACCACGGTTGCAAAGGACCAAACATAGATACAAGATAAACTTATCACAAGGGGGTTATTATTATTACAAGAAGCTTCCATGATAAGTTCCACATCGTGTCCATGGGCATGAACACAAAGTTCAAGGTCGACTCCCACTTCTCCAATGCATAACCTTTCATTCACTTCTCATTTTAGATGACGCCATAGTGTTGAGATTTTATCTGGCATAACACCAGTAGAGTATGACCCGTGGAAGTTTCCGGGTTCATACAGATTATGGAAGGCATAGGTTCAACCCATAGGGGCATCTTAGGAACCTATACCACATGCTTCATGAGTAAATATCTCAAGACCAGAAGCAGAGTATGGTGGACAAGAGTGAGGGATACCATTTACCAAAGGCATTTTGTATCCGAGGAAAAGCTCACAAGGTTATTGAAAAAGGAAGACGTTGTCGGATAAAATCAAATAAAGGATCTTATCTGAGTATCGGTACTTCACCAGAAGAAGAAAGAATGTAAGGATATCATATTATAGAAACAACTGCCTAACTCAAGGCTTAAATGCGACAGAATTATGATTCCCAAATCGAGGGATCAGAGGTAAGGATCAGAGGTAGAGCTCTGATCAAAGACAAGTTGAATAGACATGGATCAACAATCAATTAAGGTTTGATTTGTCGAACACAAACTCATGTCAGGGGTGACGTCTGAGCCAGAAGGACAGTTCCAGGGAATAACTAACAATTGCGTGCATTCACTCGCATGTTGAAATAATAGGGTAAGGATGTCAATCGCAAAGGATTTTAAAGAATATTGCTAGACACATGGAAGTAACCATAATGTAAGCAGGGAGGAACAAGAGTAATAGGCTACTGAGGATTTTCGAAAGATCGAATAGCATTCCAAAGAATTTTGTGAAACAAATGAACAGCTGTGGATGAACGGATACTCGGCAAGTGCGAGTAATTGTCTGTAGGGGTATTCATGCGGCAAGGACTGCAGGGCAGTAAGCATAAAGGATCCTCGGAACATCGAAGAGCATTTCAAGACATCTTGTAATAACAAGAGCAACTGGGGATGAAGGTATGAACGAAAATGTAGGTAGTTACCCATAAGGATTTATCGGTGGTAGGGATCGCAGTGGCAAAGGGCACAAGGGTCTCAGGAAAACATCAGAGACTATCTTCAGAATCTTCTGGTGCACCAAGAAATCGTCTGGAGTGAGGGGCTCTTCAGGAGAAGTATTTACGAGAACCTAGAGTTGTTAGCAAAATCGTTTAACCCTAATAGAATAGAGATTAGATTCCCAAAGTATAGACGAGGAGTAAAAGATCCTAATACCACCCAATTGGCGACGTGGGCCCGTAAGACACACAACCATGTTAGTAATACAGTTTTTCAAAGACTAGACTCAACTTCGGCCAAGGAGTTGGATAGGGGGATCCTATAGGCAGTCGGCTCTGATACCAACTTGTGACGCCCCTGATTCAATCGTACACTAATCATACACACAAATGTGTACGACCAAGATCAGGGACTCATGGGAAGATATCACAACACAACTCTAGACACAAATCAAAATAATACAAGCTTTAAATTACAAGCCAGGGGCCTCGAGGGCTCGAATACAAGCTCGATACACAAGAGTCAGCGGAAGCAGCAATATCTGAGTACAGACATAAGTTAAACAAAGATGCCTTAAGAAGGCTAGCACAAAGGCAACACGGTCGAAGAGGCAAGGCCTCCTGCCTGGGACCTCCTAACTACTCATGGTCGTCGGCGGTCTTCACGTAGGAGCATCCATTGGCGGTGGCATCTGGCTCCAGGGATCCACCATCTGGTTGCATCAACCGGAAATAAGGGAGAAGGGGAAAAGGGGTAGCAAAGCAACCGTGAGTACTCATCCAAAGTACTCGCAAGCATCAGATCTATACTAAGTATGCACTGATATAAAATGGAAGGTTTGTATCTGTGGACTGAAGTGCAGAATGCCAGAATAGAGGGGGAAGGCCTAGCCTATCGAAGACTAGCATCTTCAAGCAGCTCCAAGTATCTTGCAGCATGTAGAAGAGTAAATAATAGCAGTTTAATATTTAACAAGCATGTTGTAGCATCAACGCCCAGCGATTCTTTCTCGACTCCCTGCGAGAAAGCAATATCGGAGCCACACATCCATCACATATCTCAAGTATCCATTTCTAGTTATATAAGATCAGGATACAAGTCTGAATGTCCATTACCGTGGACACGGTATTCGAATATATATCTTCCCTGCAAGGGTGCACCACGTTACCCAACACGCTCGATCACTCTGGCCGGACACACCTTTCTGGGGTCAATGCCCGGCCTCGGTAGATCAACACGTCGTAGCCCTACCTAGGCTCAGCAGAGAGGTCCCCACCGGTCTACATCCTAAGCCCTCCGGGGTCTGGGCCCATCGCCCGTTGCACTCCGGATTGTTGTGCGCAAGGGTATACCAGCACCACCCATGAAGTGGATGGCACGATCCAGCCCGGCCACAATGCTGAACTGGACGTCTGACAAAGCTTCGGCCGATACTGCGACGTCGAGGCCCATAACTATTCTCGCGTGGTGGTTAGTGCGTAAAGGCCAGAGGCCAACTCAGAACAAATACCCAAACATGTTAGTGCATTGGGGGCTCACGGAGACGAGTAGAGACTCACGACAATGTGACCCCGTCGCCCCATCTCATGGACTTACGGCAAGGGCCCGGACTGCCCGGCCATGCTACATGGAAAACTCACGGGTGCTCAACGGGCCCGCCCGACTTTCACATCAACTCGCGGGTACGCCTCAGGACCGACCCGACTTCAACAATGGTCTCAAGTAAAGTCAAGGTAACCGTGAGTCCAAACATCAAGGGGAAAACCCGAGGAATCACCCACGGAGTCCTGGATTAGGGGGTGTCTGGATAGCCGAACTATCACCTTTGGCCGGACACCTGGACTATGAAGATACAAGATTGAAGACTTCGTCCCGTGTCCGAATGTGACTTTCCTTGGCGTGGAAGGCAAGCTTGGCGATACGGATATGTCGATCTCCTACCATTGTAACCGACTCTGTGTAACCCTAACCCTCTTTGGTGCCTATATAAACCGAAGGGTTTTAGTCCGTAGGACGAACAACAATCATACCATAGGCTAGCTTCTAGGGTTTAGCCTCTCTGATCTCGTGGTAGATCTACTCTTGTACTACCCATATCATTAATATTAATCAAGCACGAGTAGGGTTTTACCTCCATCGAGAGGGCCCGAACCTGGGTAAAAACATCGTGTCCCTTGTCTCCTGTTAACATCCGCCTAGACGCACAGTTCGGGACCCCCTGTCGGTGTCAAAACCGGCAGATCTCGGGTAGGGGGTCCCGAACTATGCGTCTAGGCGGATGGTAACAGGAGACAAGGGACACGGTGTTTTACCTAGGTTCGGGCCCTCTTGATGGAGGTAAAACCCTACATCCTGCTCGATTAATATTGATGATGTGTGTTACAAGAGTGGATCTACCACGAGATCAAGGAGGCTAAACCCTAGAGGCTAGCCTATGGTATGATTGTTGTTCGTCCTATGGACTACAGCCATCCAGTTCATATAGACACCGGAGAGGGCTAGGGTTACACAAAGTCGGTTACAATGGTAGGAGATCTACATATCCGTATCGCCAAGCTTGCCTTCCACGCCAAGGAAAGTCCCATCCGGACACGGGACGAAGTCTTCAATCTTGTATCTTCATAGTCTTGGAGTCCAGCCGATGATGTTAGTTCGGCTATCCGGACACCCCCTAGTCCGGGACTCCCTCAGTAGCCCCCGAACCAGGCTTCAGCGATGACGAGTCCCGCGTGTATATTGTCTTCGGTGTTGCAAGGCGGGTTCTCCTTCGAACTTCATGTTCCTGTTGAATAGTGTCCGGCTTCCTTATAAATGTTGCGCTCCTTGGCTTCTACGCCCAATAATGGCCCTCTTCCACATGTCGTACGAATGCGAAAAGCGCTGTGGAAGAGATTGTTTTGCCTCGTACCCCGTTCTCACGAGGGGTCGATATATCAAGTGGGCGAAGCTGAAATATGGTGCATCGCCGGGACCGGATATCTATCCGGCACCCTGAAGAAGGCGTCCGAAGACTGGCCTTCGGAATGGTTCTACATGGAGGTCGCCCCTCTGCCGGATCCCGTTCGGATCGGCCTCCCGGAGTTTAGCAATGCTCCCTTGAAGAAACGCCTGAGTTGGCGCCCATGGAGCCCTCAACGAGAGGATGATGGGAGCACCCATTATCTGATGGGCCGAATTAGGTTACTGGCCCACTCCGGATTGACCATGATTGGAATCATGGCCACGTGCATTATGCGAGGGGTGCAGCCACTCCAATATAGGGGCCACCCTATGTGGGATTTCAACGGGGAAGACGATGCCACCCGTCATGGCCGTAGAGGGCCGAGCTCGACAGCCGATCTGGCAAAGATCCTGTCCGGCTTGTACAAGGGGGAAGAGGAGGACTTTCTCCGCACGAATCCATTGAACGGATTCTCCATGAATAACCCTCAGAGCTGGGTAAGCGGACGTTTATCTATCCGATCCATACTTCCAAAGTCAAGTATTTTACTTTGTGATTTCGACGCAGGAGCTGCGCCGGGACGTGGAGGGCATACGAAGCCTAACTCCACAGCCTGAGGATCCGGAACGATCCCTTGATCTGACCTCCAAAGAGGATCCGGACATAAAGGTGGAGCTGATTGACGGGGTGTTCCACCAACTTAGCATGGACAATGCCCTAGTCGCCATTACGGCTGACTACCCCAGTTTGTTTCCGGCCTCCCAGGTGACTACAACTGAGGTCTTGACACCATTATTTGATCCATGCTTAATTCTGACCATCCTATACTGATGGTGCATCGCAGGAGGTGCCTTTAAGGCGGGAAGCCGAACCTGCAGCGGCTGACCAGCAAGGGTCAGTTCGGCCCAGCAAGCGGAAAAGGAGTGCAACGCGAATCGAGACGTCGCTGCAACGGTACGGCGTACCGCTGTTTTTAAGGGAAGGATCCCTAGGAGGTATATTAATGCTCATAACTTTTCTAGGAGAAAGAGCGCTCGCCGGACAGAGTCCGGAGAGGTTGCCAATCAAGCTTCCGCCAGCCATGCTCCATTGCGTGGTCTGGAAGGGGAGGCTAACACAAGGCATGAGCCGGACGCTCCTCCAACGGAGGATGCCGATAGGCTGTCCGCCACCCGGTCTGAGGTGGAGAGCGCCATGAATCACAGGCGTCGCCGGACAGTTCTTCGTGACGCGTGTTTCTCCCCGGAGGCGTTAAATGCCTTTGATGCGGGAAACGCGCACCTCCGTGCCGCTCAAGATGGTCTAACCAGAGCCACGGAGCAGTATGTGAAAGACATACAGGTAAGTAATTTTAATAGTTATATATGCCAGTAGCCCCCGAGACTTAAAATAGTTAAAATAACTGATTTAAGGATCATTTATTATGCAGGATCTTACGGAGAAGAATACCCACCTGTCCCAGGAGCTCCAAGAGTGCAAGGCCCAACTTGAGGCTGCACTGGCCACCACAGGGGGAGCCGCAGAGACCCCCGCTGGTAATACGTACTTTGAAAAGATAAGTAATTAACAAAGTGTGGCGTGTGCGTAAATCTGACAATAATATTCCAGAGGGCGCCGGACTAGATCCGGACAAGCAACAGCTACTGCGTCAGCTAAAGGCCGGCGAGAGGGTGCTTATGAAGGCTGCAGCAGGAGAGGAACAAGCTCCAAGATGCCCACATCCAGCTAGGAGAAGAGCTGAAAGATGTTCGGGCCCAGCTGTCTGGCTCCGTGAAGGAGAATCAGCGGCTTCGTCGCATCATTTATAGCAAGTGCTTGAGCAAATTCCTTTGAAAAGAAGAATTCGGCGAGGAAGTCGATTGACAAAAATGTGTCTTTAGGTGTGCTCACAGGTCGCCCTGCGGAGGAAATGCCTGGTTCAACGGGTGACCAACTTCCTGAGCTGGTGCAACTGCTCGAACGTGTTCGGCAGGCGATGAGTGGCGTCGTTCAGGCTTTATGGCCTTCCGTCTCCCTACCCGAGGGCCTTGGAGGGCTTGCTGAGAAGCTTCAGGGAGCACGGCGATGCCTCCGTTTGTGGAAGATATTGGCCTGCCGTCAAGGCGCTAGGGAGGCCTGGGCCATGGTGAAGACGCGGTACCCGAAGGCTGACCCAAACCACATGGACGAGGTCGGACCTGCGGGGCCTGATGGGAAGGAGATCCCTGTGAGCTTGATGTACGGCCAAGTAGAACTGGCCGCGAAATATTCCCAACAGGACTGTAAATTAGACAGCCTGTTAGATGGGATTGAAGAGGAGTACAATTAGTCAGTTTGACGATGTAATTTTTAAAAAATGACATATAGAATGCCTTCTAGCCGAATTGTAGATCGTTTGTCTTTGTGGACCGTTTCGCTTCAACCTTGGGACCCAATAGTCCGGAGTGTGTCCGAATACCCTTATGGTTATAAAAGAAACGGGGCATGCATGGAGACAAGGCGTCGGGGTCATAATTGCTTTATCAGACAAGTGCCTAACTAGCTATGTTATATTACATGGTTAGTAAGAAACATCTTCCAGGGAGAATAGTTCCGTTAAGGGTTCCTTTCCCTGGGAGGCATGCCCTAAAGTGCATGTCCGGACTGCGAAAATAGCAGAAAAAGCATCTGGGGGCAGATAAATAAGTGAGTAATAAATCATCTTTCAAGTCACCGACCGAATATTCTCTTAAGAAAGCTAGCTTTCGGCTTCACCCAGTCTGAGGTACACATCCGGCTGACCTGGCAGTAACAATCGCAGAGGTGCTCCCTTTACCTCCTAGCCGAACAATCGGGAACGTAGGGGTAAGCACAGGAGCCAGGCAACCCAGCTTGGCCAAAACTTAAGTCATATCGATGCATATAATGGTGAATAAAAGGTACATGCGGAAGTATGACACATCTGTTGGGCATGAAGCCCGTATAAATAAGCTTCTGTTAAAGAAGCCCCCAGGTATAATGAGTGCTAGGAGCACATCAAGTGTGTGCGAACAATGCGCAAATCAGCCTATAAAAGGTATTGAGAAAAAAAAGTGGGAAGAAGGAGGGGGACAAGAGACAGTGAAAATGTAAAAAGGTGGACAGAGGAGTGAGACGAACTCTGAGTCCGGCGTTAGGCGTAGAATCTTCGGAGACGGGCTGCATTCCATGGGTTCGGCTCGAGTCGGTTGTCAGATGCGTTACATAGATGGTATGCTCCGCCGGTCAGGACTTGGTCGATGATGAAGGGACCTTCCCACTTGGGCTTAAGTTTGTCCTTTTTCTTGTCCGGCAGGTGTAGAACAAGTTCGCCAACATTGTAAGTTTTGGCCCGTACTTCTCTGCTTTGATATCTTCGAGCCCGCTGCTGATAAAATGCGGAATGAGCTTTTGCAACGTCCCGCTCCTCCTCTAAGGCGTCCAAACTGTCCTGCCGATCCAACTCGGCTTCTCTTTCTTCGTACATGCGCACGCGAGGTGAGTCATGAATTATATCGCAGGGCAGAACTGCCTCTGTGCCGTATACCATGAAAAATGGTGTGAATCCGGTAGTTCGGTTTGGCGTGGTCCGCAGCCCCCAGAGTACGGAGTCGAGCTCCTCTACCCAGTGCGTGTTAGATTCCTTGAGGGACCGCACTAGTCTGGGTTTGATGCCGCTCATGATTAGACCATTTGCTCGCTCGACTTGACCGTTAGTTTGGGGGTGATAGACTGAAGCGTAGTCGAGCTTGATGCCCATGTTTTTGCACCAGAGTTTAACCTCATCGGCCGTGAAATTCGTGCCGTTATCAGTGATGATGCTGTGGGGGACGCCAAAATGGTGTACTACCCCGGATACGAAGTCTATCACAGGTCCGGATTCTGCCGTTTTAACCGGCTTGGCCTCAATCCATTTGGTGAATTTGTCCACCATGACCAATAAGTATTTGTGCTTGTGGGTTCCCCCTTTAAGGGGTCCAACCATGTCAAGCCCCCAGACCGCGAACGGCCAGGTGATGGGTATAGTTTTGAGGGCGGTGGGTGGCATGTGGCTCTGATTAGCAAAGAGCTGGAAACCGACGCATCGTTGGACTAAGTCCTGAGCATCTGCCCGGGCTGTTGGCCAATAAAATCCTGTACGGAAGGCCTTGCCTACAAGGGCCCGGGCTGCAGCGTGGTGCCCGCCGAGTCCGGCGTGAATTTCAGCCAGGAGATTTCGCCCTTCCTCTTCGGAGATACACCTTTGAAGGACTCCGGTTGTGCTTTTCTTATAAAGTTCTCCCTCATGGACCTTGTAGGCTTTAAATCGCCGAACTATGCAGCGGGCCTCATTTTGGTCTTCGGGAAGTTCCTGCCTGATTAGGTAGGCTAGGAATGGTTCCGTCCACGGGGCAATTACTGCCATTATTTCGTGGGCTGAAGGTGTTATTTCATTGGCTGAGCCGCCGATTGTGTCAGAATTGTCTGAGTTAGGTGCTGCAGCTGGTTCCGGATTGTTATTTCCGGACTCCTCTTCCCATAATACAGATGGCTTAAAGAGCCGTTCCAGGAAGATGTTTGGAGGTACGACGTCGCGTTTTGCGCCGATGCGTGCCAACACGTCTACTGCCTGGTTGTTATCTCGGGCTACATGGTGGAATTCGAGTCCTTCGAACCGAGCTGACATTTTTAGGACGGCGTTGCGGTAAGCTGCCATTTTAAGATCTTTGGCGTCAAAGTCTCCGTTTACTTGGGATATTGCGAGGTTTGAATCCCCGCGCACCTCTAGGCGTTGAATGCCCATGGAGATTGCCATCCGGAGGCCGTGTAGAAGGGCCTCGTATTCGGCTGCGTTGTTGGAGTCCATGTACATTATTTGAAGTACATATTGGACTGTGTCTCCAGTTGGGGACGTCAAGACGACGCCAGCCCCCAAGCCAGCCAACATTTTGGATCCGTTGAAATGCATGATCCAGTTGGAGTACGCGCCGTACTCTTTAGGGAGTTCGGCTTCGGTCCATTCGGCGACGAAGTCAGCCAGAACTTGAGATTTTATAGCTCACCGTGGTTTGTAGGTTATATCAAATGGTAAGAGCTCAATGGCCCATTTTGCAATCCTGCCCGTTGCGTCGCGATTGTTTATAATATCGTTGAGAGGTACTTCGGAGGCCACCGTTATGGAACACTCTTGAAAGTAGTGCCGTAGCTTCCGGGATGCCATGAACACCGCATACGCTATCTTTTGATAATGTGGGAACCGGGACTTGCATGGAGTTAGGACAGTGGATACGTAGTACACTGGTTTTTGAAGAGGGAATCTGTGCCCTTCTGTTTCTCGTTCGACGATGAGTACCACGCTGACAACTTGATGTGTTGCTGCGATATATAATAACATAGGTTCACCCAGGTTGGGCGCGGCCAGGACCGAATTTGTTGCCAGTATGGCTTTTATTTCTTCGAGTCCGGCTGTGGCCACATCCGTCCATTCGAAATGTTCGGTGCGCCGGAGGAGGCGATAGAGGGGCATAGCCTTTTCTCCCAAACGGGAGATGGAGCGACTTAAAGCCGCTATGCATCCAGTTAGTTTTTGTATTTGCTTGAGGTCTTTTGGGATATCCAATTGTGACAGAGCTCGGATCTTGGCTGGGTTTGCTTCAATTCCTCTACCGGATATAATGAAGCCCAAGAGCTTTCCGGCTGGTACTCCGAAGACACATTTTTCCGGGTTGAGCTTAATGTCATATGCTCGGAGGTTGTCGAATTGCACCCTCAAGTCATCTACTAGAGTTTCGACGTGTTTGGTCTTGATGACCACATTGTCTACGTATGCCTCTACTGTTTTGCCTATCTGGGTAGCCAGACATGTCTGAATCATGCGCTGATATGTTGCGCCGGCGTTTTTGAGTCCGAAGGGCATTGTGTTGAAGTAGAATGGCCCATATGGAGTAATGAATGCCGTTGCGGCCTGGTCTTTCTCCGCCATCTTGATTTGATGGTATCCGGAGTATGCGTCGAGGAAGCACAATGAATCGTGCCCTACGGTAGCATCGATGATTTGGTCGATGCGAGGGAGAGGGAAGGGGTCCTTTGGACAGGCCTTGTTAAGGTCTTTGAAATCGAGGCAGAGGCGCCAGGATTTGTCCTTTTTTGGTACCATTACTAGGTTGGCTAGCCAGTCCAGATGTTTTATATCTCTGATGAATCCGGCTTCTAAGAGTTTGGCTAGCTCCTCTCCCATTGCCTGTCTTTTGGGTTCGGAAAATTGCCGAAGAGCTTGTTTGACTGGCTTGAATCCTTTTAGGATATTTAGGCTGTGCTCTGCCAGCCTACGTGGGATTTCTAGGATGTCTGAAGGGTGCCAGGCAAAAATGTCCCAATTTTCCCGAAGGAATCCTCGTAGTGCGGCTTCTACATCAGGACTTAGTTGTGCCCCAATGGAGGTTGTCTTTGTGGGGTCCGTTGGATGGACCTGAAATTTGACTATGTCGTCTGCTGGTTTAAAAGAGGTGGACTTGGACCTCTTATCGAGTATCACATCGTCCCTATCCACCGTGGAGCGCAGCGCAGTTAGTTCCACTGCCGCTAGGGCTTCGGACAATGCCTCTAGGGCTAGTGCAGCTGTCTTATTTTCAGCGCGGAGTGCTGTATCTGGATCACTGGCGAGAGTGATTATTCCATTGTGTCCGGGCATTTTGAGCTTCATGTACCCGTAATGGGGTATAGCTTGGAAGATTGTGAATGCCTCTCGCCCTAACAAAGCGTGATATCCGCTGCCGAATGGGGCCACTTGGAACGTGACCTCTTCGGACCTGTAATTGTCCGGTGAGCTGAACACTACATCTAGTGTGATTTTTCCTGTGCAGCGTACTTCTCGACTAAGGATTATTCCTCTGAAGGTTGTGCTGCTTCGCTCAATGCGGCTCCAGTCAATTTCCATTTTTTGAAGGGTTTCCTCGTAGATGAGGTTTAATCCGCTGCCGCCATCCATGAGTACCTTGGTAAGACGGAAACCGTCCACTATCGGACTGAGGACCAATGCGGCTGGTGCTCTAGCTGTTCAGAATTTAGGTTCATTGCTGGCATTGAAGGTGATAGCCGTGTCGCTCCATGGATTTGTTGTTGCTACTTGGTAGACTTCGGCGAGGCTGCGGATTGTTCGTTTCCGCATGTTATTTGATGCGGAAGTCTCGAAGACTGTTAATACCGTACTGGTACTGCTGGGTTGGTTGCCCGGGGCTAAAAAGCCTTCGCCACTTTTGGCCACCTGCCGTAGTATCCAACATGCCCGAAGGCTATGTGTTGGAGTGGCGCCCTCCATACTGTGGATTTTGCAGGGTCCGTTGAGCCATCCCTCTAGTACGGTTCTGTACCCTTTAGGGGTTTTTTGCTTTTTGGTTTTTAACCCAGGTGCTTATATATGACGCACCCTTTTATTTCGGACTGGGGTTGTATTCAGGGCCGGATTGTCCCAAAACTTAGTTTCGGTTTTCCAGGCACTCTCCATCGCACAGTATTTTTGTACAATGGTCGCTAGGTCGGCGAAGCGTGTAACTTCATGACGACTGATGGCGTTTATGATTCCCTTGTCCGTGCAATTGTTGCAGAAGATTGAAATCGCGCTTTCTTCACGGCAGTCCTTTATCTTGTTCATAACCAGGAGGAATCTGGCCCAGTAATGATGTACTGTTTCATTGGGCTCTTGCCGTATTTGAGATAGATCGCTTATGTTTGGGTGGGCGGGTGGAATTAAGTTCGGAACCCCGCCCGATCTGAGGCTCAAAGGCCAAGAAGCTTCCGGATTCGGAAGCTTGGTTTGCTGAATGCTTTCCAACAAATCTGGTCCGATGCCTGACTTTAGGTTCAGTATTTGGTTAGCGTCCGTCCCTCCGCGGGAATCCGGCATGGAGGGATCGGGAATCCGGACATAGTTGGTTTTTAACATAGAAGAAGAGTCGCCGCATTGTTCCTCTACCACAACAACGTGGTGGGTAGCCTGGGGAGAGTTAATTTCTCCCAGATCGGTTTTAAGCCCAATCTGATCGTAGTCGGTAGCGACTCCCAGGGCGGCGATGCGATCCAAGAGCTCGTTTACAGAGGAGAGCTCAATCGGATCTTGCTGCTCGGCGAATTCCGAGCTGACGTGAAGATCGCTTTTAATGACTTGAGAGGTCATTGTCGGAGCGGTGGCCGAACAGGCGGTCATGAGAAAACCGCCTAGCCGGATAGTCTGGCCGGCGGCCAAAGCTCCCTTGACGACGGTGCCGTCTTTAAAGACGGGAAAAGGCATCCTTCCTGATGGTGACGGCACAGAGGAACTCTCAATGAAAGCACCAATATCGGTGTCAAAACCGGCGGATCTCGGGTAGGGGGTCCCGAACTGTGCGTCTAGGCGGATGGTAACAGGAGACAAGGGACACGATGTTTTACCCAGGTTCGGGCCCTCTTGATGGAGGTAAAACCCTACGTCCTGCTCAATTATTATTGATGATGTGTGTTACAAGAGTGGATCTACCACGAGATCAAGGAGGCTAAACCCTAGAGGCTAGCCTATGGTATGATTGTTGTTCGTCCTATGGACTACAGCCATCCGGTTTATATAGACACCGGAGAGGGCTAGGGTTACACAAAGTCGGTTACAATGGTAGGAGATCTACATATCTGTATCGCCAAGCTTGCCTTCCACGCCAAGGAAAGTCCCATCCGGACACGGTACGAAGTCTTCAATCTTGTATCTTCATAGTCTTGGAGTCCGGCCGATGATGATAGTTCGGCTATCCGGACACCCCCTAGTCCGGGACTCCCTCACCCCCTACCCGAGATCCACCGGTTTTGACACCGACATTGGTGCTTTCATTGAGAGTTCCTCTGTGTCGTCATCTTCAGGCCCGATGGCTCCTCCGATCATCAACAACGATGCAGTCCAAGGTGAGACTTTTCTCCCCGGACAGATCTTCATATTTAGCGGCTTTGCACTGCGGGCCAATTCGCTTGGCCATCTAGAGGAGATTGAAAGCTATGCCCCTGGCCATCAGGTCAGATTTGGAAGTTTGAACTATACGACTGACGTCCGCGGAGACTTGATCTTCGACAGGTTCAAGCCACAGCCAAGCGCGCCGCACTATCACGATGGGCATGATCTAGCTCTGCCGCCGGACAGTGCCCTGGAGGCCACACAAGTGTCCGCTCCGACCCTTAGCTCGGAGCCGACTGCGCCGATCGAGGACGGGTGGCTGGACACCGCCTCGGGGGCTGCTATCTCTACAACAGTTGAGCCGAACACCAACCCTGTCCTTTGTGAAGCTCGTGACTCCAAGGTGCCGGACTCCTCTCTGGACTCCGAACCTTCCGCGCCCCTGCCAATCGAATCCGATTGGATGCTGGTCATGGAGTTCACCACCGCGGACATCTTTCAGCACTCGCCCTTTGGCGACATCCTGAATTCACTAAGGTCTCTTTCTTTATCAGGAGAGCCCTAGCCAGATTATGGTCAGCAAGGTTGGGATGCGGACGACGAAGAAATTCAAAGCCCACCCACCACCTACTTCGTAGCCACTGTCAAAAGTATCAACGACGTGCTCGATTTCGACTCCGAAGACATCGATGGTATGGACGACGATGTAGGAGATAAGCATGAACCAACACCTATAAGGCACTGGACAGCCACCTCATCTCACGATGTATACATGGTGGACACACCTAAGGGAAGCGACGACGAGGAACAACGGGACGCCACGAGGGATCATTCCCTCGAAAAGCAGTCAAAATGGCAATGTAAGCACCACTCAAAATCCCGCCTCGACAAAGACAGCAGCCATACAGACCCAGCCATAGAGCAGGGCGAGTCGGTGGACGACGAACATGCCATCGAGCAACCGTCCGAATAGGACAACCCGGATAAACAATCCGTCCCCGGTGAATATAACAGTCCGGACGATCTCACGCCGGACAAGTCGCTGAAGCAGAAGAACCTCCACAAAAGGCTCGTCGCCACTGCACGTAACCTGAAAAAGCAGAAGCGGCAGCTCAAAACAGCGGAAGATGCGCTCAGAATCAGATGGAGCAAAGTACTCAACACCGCAGACAAATACGGCGATAGTCGCCGAACAAAGAGCTACCCGAAGCGAAGACTACTGCCCGAATTTGATGAGGAGGCCGTAGAGCCCCCGCAATCAAAGAACAAGGAGACCACCCGCTCGGATAGACAACCCCATGGCAAACATAGAGCGGCAAATGGCGCCGCACACAAGCCGGCACGCGATCCGCACACGGATTCACATCAAAAAGATGGCCCAGTTAGATCTATCTATGGGCCAAGAAAGCAAGCTCTAGTAGGCAACGCAACACATCAAGTATCCGAATATTACGGTACACCTAAATACAGGGGTGCCGCACACCCCCTATGTTTCACCGATGAGGTTCTAGATTATGAATTTCCAGCGGGATTCAAGCCCGTAAACATAGAGGCATACGACGGAACAACAGACCCTAGAGTCTGGATTGAGGATTACATCCTCCACATACACATGGCTAGAGGAGATGACCTCCACGCCATAAAATACTTACCCCTCAAGCTTAAAGGTCCAGCTCGGCATTGGCTCAAAAGCCTCCCCGAAAACACCATTGGAAGTTGGGAGGAGCTCGAGGACGCTTTTCGGGCAAATTTTCAAGGGACCTATGTCCGAGCTCCGGATGCTGACGATTTAAGTCACATAACCCAACAACCTGGAGAGTCAGCCCGAAAATTCTGGAACAGATTCCTTACTAAAAAGAACGAAATAGTCGACTGTCCGGACGCCGAAGCCTTAGCAGCTTTCAAACACAACGTCCGAGACGAATGGCTCACCAGACACCTCGGCCAAGAAAAGCCAAGAACAATGGCCGCATTAACAAGCCTCATGACCCGCTTTTGCGCGGGAGAGGATAGCTGGCTGGCAAGATGCAGTACCAGCGACCCAAGTACATCCGAAGTCAGGGATGGAAACGGGAAACCGCGATGCAGCAAGGACCAACGCCGGACCAAGGGAAACAGCCCGAAGAGCACGGCAGTCAACGCCGGATTCAAAAGCTCTCGGCAGAATCATAAAAAACTGCCCCTTAAGGATAACAGGGACGAGCTATCTAGCTTAAACAAAATCTTGGACAAGATATGCCAAATCCACAGTACTCCCGGGAAGCCTGCAAACCATACTCACAGAGATTGTTGGGTCTTCAAGCAGTCCGGCAAACTCAACGCCGAACACAAGGGGCTCGACACACCAAGCGAGGATGATGACGAACCTCACAAGCAGAGCACCGGAACACAAAAGAATTTCCCACAAGAAGTCAAAATAGTAAACTCACTTCATGTGACAAAAGGGAAAAATAGAGCGGCGCCCATAGAGATGAACACCGTGCTACACCCGTCCAGGATACGACACAATGGAGACACAGGCGCAGACGTGCAGCAGGGACCCGTGACAAGGATTCTTTTCAGATTAAGACCCTGCGTAAACCTTTTTTACTGTCTCTTGTTGATACACATCCCTTGGTTTCTTGCCATAACCGAGGAGGAGGCTGGCGTTTTGGCATGGGCCACATCAGAATTTTGCGCGTACCTGGACACCAGGGGCTTATTACTAAGGGCGTTGTTCGGCCCATTTTTCACAAAGACCGAATACCTTAGGGAGTGTTCGGCGTCTCGAGTTAGGCCTTATATGCATCAGCTCCGAATCATGTCTTTGGTCAAATGTTGGGTTTGCCCGGCTCCTGTGTTTTGCTGCCTTACGTTCCGCTCTACGGCTAAGGTGGCACCAGGAGAACTACTGCGATTGTGCCCCGGTTCGGCCAGGCGAGCACCTCAGTAGAGAAAGCCAAAAACTGACTGTCATGATATAGCGTGAGACTGGTCAACCACTCGATGACCCGCCGGAATCTATAGGATTCCTCCGCATTGACGAAGGGCCGTTTCCCGGTCAGGCACATACGCGCCCCGAATTCGGGTGAGCGCGGTGCCCCTAGGGGCTATATAGTAGCCCCACTGTCAAACTCTTATGGCTAAGTGAAAGTGATAAAGCATTATAGTCCGGTTGCGTAGTTTTCTGCGCTACCACCTCCTTTATAGGACCAAGATGTTGGATCAAGTGTGAAAATGTGCCTTTTGCAAACACCCCCACATTATATGCATGGGGGCTGAAGCCGAAGACGACCATCTTTCAGGTTATATATACATATACATTAGCGGCCGCACATGAGGTATTTTAATTCTTGAAAGGCACAAGTATAAAAAGCTTTTATATTCCATCGATACATTATTTCACAATAATACATGTTATTCGAACATAATATCCTTCGAGCACTGCGTCTCTATTAAACGAGCGCCCTGCAGAACTTCCTGAAAATAGTGCTCGACAGGTACTCGGCTTCCGTCCGAATCTTGGGATGCAACATCGGTGGCCTTCATCTCCGCCCAGTATGTCTTGACACGGGCAAGAGCCATCCGCGCACCCTCTATGCATGCCGACCTCCTCATTGCATTGATATGCGGCACCGCACCAAGGAACTGCTGCACCAAGCCAAAATAACTCTTTGGCTAGGGCCTTTTCGGCCACAAAAGACTCACGACATCCTTCATGGCAAGTCTGGATAACCTATTCAGCTCCGCCCATTCGGCCAAGCTATCGGTTAATGAAAGTGGGCGCTCTAGATTATGGAACTGCGACCAAAAAACCTTTTCCATTTCATGATCCTTTTGATCTCGGAAGTGTTCGGCCGCGTCCGTGACACTTGCCGCCAAGTCCAGATAAGCATCCTCCGCACTCCACAGCCGGTCCAACTGAGCACATTTAGGATCCACAAATTTCCTCCGCAGCAGAAAGGGTTTTCCAGCCGCGATATCTCCGGCCTGACGTAGCTCCTCCTTCATAGCTCTCATCGCAGAGCGAGCATCCTTGGCCTCGGTAGTGGCCTTCTTTAGGTCCTCTTGCACCGATCGATCTTCGTTTTCAAGAAGCTTGCAACAGTCGGCAGCATTCTTCAACTCCACGGCCATCTCGGCCATTTCCTTCTTGCTTCGGCGGTGAGCAGCCTGTTTGACTTTTAGCTCTTCGGCCGCCTTTAAGGCAGCCGCATCACTCTTTCTGGTCTACTCTTTGGCTCGGGCGAGCTCTGCCCGAAGGTTCTCCATGGCAGCGGCACCATCTGCATCAAGCATACATGTCGTAAGGCACGGGCATCAAGCTCCCTTACCAGGTGTCCGTGGAGAAATTGCATACCTCGCGACTCGTCAAGTCGCTTATTAACAAGCGCGATGTTACATGCAGGACTGTCAGAAGGTACATCATTTTGCGTACCTCAAAGCCTGTCAGTAAACTTCTGACGGCGTCGTGCAATCCGCTCTTAGCGGATGAAATCCTTTCAATCACCGTACCCATTAACGCACGATGCTCTTCTGAGATAGATGCTCGCCCGAGCAGATCCTTCAGCTCCTCCGACCGTACACCAGGTGGTGCCGGACTCGTCTGATGGCCTGTTTCGAAGGCCGGACGCGGAGGACTTGGAGGGGACATACGACTGCCTTCCGACCCCGCCGGACTTGGAGAAACCCTCCGCGACGACACCTCAGGGTCGCCCACCTCGCAAGATGATACAGCAGGGGGAGGCATTTCGCTCTCCATCATCTCCGGACGAAGATCCCCCGAAGATGAGCTCTACTGAGAAGGGCTGAGATCCGAACTACAAGGTAAAATTTCGGTTATCTTCATCAAAAACAGGGCAGGGATATCCTTTATTTTAAAAAGAACTCCCCTTTTTACTTACGGCTCGGTGGAGGGCTGATCCCCTTGGGGACACAATGCGGCCGAGGCATCTCTCGGCGCAGGACCCTCTGACGAAGATTTCTTCCCCCGCTTTGAGACCATGGTCTCCGGGTCTTCAGAGGCAGTCCTCTTCTTCCCTTGGATGGAGGGATTCTCGGTCCCTCCTTTCCTGACAGCCTCCTTCGCGGAGGCGATAGCTTCCTTGTTCCCCCCTTCACCTTCTCTCGAAGGCGTAACCTCCAGCATCCTGGTTAACACGGGATCCGACGTGGTCTTAGGGAGGGGGGCCGAACACCTGATTAACTTTGCTTTCGCTATCCACTCCTGTTCAAAGAACAGCTCTTTTAAAGGGCAAGTTCGTGATAAATATGGGATAGCGTGTCCGGGTACAGGGCTACTTACTTGAGTATCCGGGCGATTGCAGTTCAGACCTGCGTCCTCGGTCAAGTCCAGACACATCGCTTGTGATCCGAAGAAAAGCTTGTACATCTCCACGGGTGTCGCGCCCATAAAATGTTGGAGAGCTCATGGTCCCTCTGGGTTAAATTCCCATAGGCGAAGGGGGTGACGTTTGCAGGGCAGGATGCGACGAATCAGCATGACCTGCGCTACTACGACCAGAGTGATCTCTCTCTCTAGAAGGTCTTGAATGCGGCCCTGCAGCAAGGGCACGTCCTTGGACGGCCCCCAGTCAAGTCCTTTATTGACCCATGACGCCAGCTGCGGTGGAGGACCCGAGCGAAAGGCAGGTGGCGCCACCCATTTGGTGCCCCTCGGAGCTGTGATATAAAACCACTCTGGTTGCCATAGGCTGAGCTCCTCTTGAAAAGCGCCCTCGGGCCATGGAGCATCAACATTCTTGCTTATAACAACCCCTCCGCACTCTGCCTGCTGCCCCTTGATCATCTTCGGCTCCACCTTGAAGGTCTTGAGCCACAATCCGAAGTGAGGGGTAATGCGGAGCAAGGCTTCACATAAGACGATGAACGATGAGATGTGGAGGATGGACTCCGGATCCAAGTCATGAAATTCCAACCCATAGTAAAACATGAGCCCCCTCACGAAGGGGTCCGTCGGGAAGCCTAGCCCCCGAAGAAAGCGAGACGCGAACACCACGCTCTCACCAGGCTTGGGAGTGGGAATAACCTGCCCAGCCTATGCGAGATTTCGCCGGTTAGATACCTGGCATCTCTTAGCTTTAGCACGTCTTCTTCCGTAATGGAGGAAGGCATCCACCGTCCTTGCAGGTCGGAGCCGGACATCATCGAAGGTCCGAAGCGCCTGAATCTGGAGCTTTCGGTGTTGGAACTCGAGGTGAGGGGCGGATTCGATTGAGATTGAAAGAAAGGAGTGGAGCCTTGGTCTCTTTATAAAGAGGTTGAATACCAAGAGCCTTCCCCGTGACCGTTCCGGACTCGCCTTCGATAGAGGATACGCGCCAATGGGCACGACTGGGTTACCCGCGCCCGTATTAATGAGAATCCTAGAATAAGGGGACACGATCTCTGCTTTGACAAGATGTGCCAAGGAAACCGCCTCGCTAAACGCGCTGAGGTGGGACAGTAAAAACGATTCGAATAAAGGCTTGGCCATGGTGTGATGTCACGCCACGGAATACGTCAGCAGATTGAGTTTGTGTAAATATTATTCTCCCTACGGTGGTATGTGGAACTTATTTTGCAGAGCCGGACACTATCCTTGTGTTCAAAATCTTCTATGAAGTATTCGGAGGAGGAACCCACCTTGCAATGCCGAAGACAATATGCGTGCCGGACTCGTCGTCATTGAAGCCTGGTTCAGGGGCTACTGAGGGAGTCCTGAATTAGGGGGTGTCCGGATAGCCGAACTATCACCTTTGGCCGGACTCCTGGACTATGAAGATATAAGATTGAAGACTTCGTCCCGTGTCCAGATGGGACTTTCCTTGGCGTGGAAGGCAAGCTTGGCGATACGGATATGTAGATCTCCTACCATTGTAACCGACTCTGTGTAACCCTAACCCTCTTCGGTGCCTATATAAACCGGAGGGTTTTAGTCCGTAGGATGAACAACAATCATACCATAGGCTAGCTTCTAGGGTTTAGCCTCTCTGATCTCGTGGTAGATCTACTCTTGTACTACCCATATCATCAATATTAATCAAGCAGGAGTAAGGTTTTACCTCCATCGAGAGGGCCCGAACCTGTGTAAAAACATCGTGTCCCTTGTCTCCTGTTACCATTCGCCTAGATGCACAGTTCGGGACCCCCTACCCGAGATCCACCTGTTTTGACACCGACAGTAACCGTGAGTCCAAACATCATGGGGAAAACCCAAGGAATCACCCACGGAGGATTCCACTCGATGTAATCATCAAGGTGAACGTAAGGGGAACCACCCCGAGGTTCAACCTTGAGGGGTTGCACGACAAAGCCGTACCGGGAATGGTGAAAGAGGGACCACCCTCGATGACCACGACCGAATAGCTACACTACAGAATTATCATCAGGAGTTCGTTATGAGGGATCACCCTCGGCACTTGATAGTAGCTCTACAGAGTCGAGCAACTAAAGGGGCGTGATGTGATGTGAGGTGTCAGGCTCTGGTCCTCGACCACGTTGATCGAGTCGTCGATTATGAAGCAAGGGCAACAAGGACAAGGCAGCGGTCACTGATGGATCACTAACCAACCTATACTAAGCAGTTTAGGGTAAGCAGGTAAGGTACAACAGTAGGTACAAAAGAAGGCTATGCATCAGAATAGGAGCAATCAATTACAGTAGCAAAATCTAATGCAAGCATGAGAGTATAGAATGGGTGATATCGGGATGATCAAAGGAGGGTCTTGCCTGGTTGCTCAGACAAGAAGGAGGGTCGTCGTCGACGTATTCGATCACAGGGGCACCGACAGTGGTCCCGAGGTCTACCGGAGAAAAAGAGGGGGAAGAAACAGTAAATACATGCAAACATAAGCATAACAAAACAATAAGCGGGGCTAGAGGTGTTATAACGCAGCGCTTGGCGATACAGGCGAAGGGGGAAAACATCCGGGAAGGTTTTCCCTGTTCCAGACGTCTGTCAGACAGATGAACTAGAGGGGAAAAGTTCAACGTTTGCTATGCTAGGGACGTGTGGCAGGCGAACGAACCGCTTGTTCAGATTCGTCTCATCATTCTGAGCAACTTTCATGTAGAAAGTTTTTCGATCCGAGCTACGGTTTAATTTCTATGATTTTACGAAGTTTTAATTCATTTTCGGAATTAACAGAATTAATTTAAATAGATAAAAGCCATTACTATTTCAGCATGACATCAGCATGATGTCATCAGTCAACAGTCTGTTTGACTGGTCAAACTAGCACGTGGGTTCCGGTTGATATTGACTAACACTAATTAATAGTTTAATTAGTTAATAAGTTAATTAACAAGATTAATTTAGTTAGTTAATTAATTAATTACTTTTAATTATTATCATTTTAACTCCTTTTTTAACCCTTTAATTTTTGTTTTTAGGGGTTGGGCCCCTCGTGTATGTGGCAAAGGGACTAGCGGGCACGCGGGTGCAGCGGTTGCGGGCACATGCTCGAGGGGGCAGACCCGGGCGGGTCAGATGGCGGGCGAGGCCGTGGCAAGGGACGGCGCCAGCGCGGCTGGTGGGTGGTGGCCGACGAGGCGGGAGCGGGGGAAGGCCATGGTTGCAGCAGACCGATGCCACGGGCGACGAGCAGTGGGCCAGGGGCGGAGGCGGACTCGGCGAGCGGTAGCCGATGCAGGCACGGCTGAACTGGCCAGGGGGCGGAGCGGCGCGTTCACCAGGGTCGGGGGCCAGCGCCCCCGATCCAGATCGGGACGTGGGATGGGGGTAGAGGAGCGAGTGGGGAGGAGTGGGGGGTTACGGGCTAGGGTTCTGGTCGGGGTGGGGATAAGGAGGGAGAGGTGGGCCGGCCTAGTGGCCTGGATGCCCAGTTGGGCTGGGCAGCTGGGCCATGGTTGGCCCAGTGAGGGGGGGGGGTGTTTTTTTCTTTTCTTTATTAACATAAGTTGTCTAGAAATAATTAGGGCTGCCAAAACACTTTTGATCGATGTGGAACTAAGGCACATAAATACTTTGTGAATTATGAAACTGCCACAAAATGTTTCAAGGCATTTGGAAGTGACTAGGTATTTTTAGAAATTAAATAAGGCAAGATAAAAGTTGCTGGACCACCAAAATAGAATCCAGGGGCATTTTCAGAATTTTGGTGAGGTCGGTTCCAATGTTATAATTGCATTGGGATTATTTGCAACAGTAGGAACATTTTAGTTCCTGGAATTGAACAACTTTTATTTATCACTTTGAAATTGGAATTTATTTCAAAGAGGATTTTGATAGGAGGTGTTTATCCACTGTGACCAAAAATGGAATAAGGTGATGACTTGGCATGATCAGAGGATGATTACTGTAGTGTGATGCTAGGGATGTTACAATTTGATAGCGGTTCGGTTGCTCATATTTGTAAGTCGAAGCAGGGACTACAGATTAAATGAAGATTGGCTAAGGACGAGGTGACGATGCGCGTCGGAAATGGTTCCAGGGTTGATGTTATCGCCGTCGGCACTCTACCTCTACATCTACCTTCGGGATTAGTTTTAGACTTGAATAATTGTTATTTGGTGCCAGCGTTGAGCATGAGCATTATATCTGGATCTTGTTTAGTGCAGGACGGTTATTCATTTAAATCAGAGAATAATGGTTGTTTTATTTATATGAGTAATATCTTTTATGATCATGCACCCTTGAAGAGTGGTCTATTTCTGTTGAATCTTGATCGTAATGATACACATATTCATAATATTGATGCCAAAAGATGAAAAGTTGATAATGATAGTGCAACTTATTTGTGGCACCGCCGTTTGGGTCATATCAGTGTAAAGCGCATGAAGAAACTCCATAAAGATGGACTTTTGGAACCACTTGCTTACGAATCATTTGATACTTGCGAACCGTGCCTTATGGGCAAGATGACTAAAACTCCGTTCTCCGGAACAATGGAACGAGCTAGTGACTTATTGGAAATAATACATATCGAGTGTTGATGCGGTCCAATGAGTGTTGATGCTCGTGGCGGGTATCGTTATTTTCTAACCTTCGCACATGATTTAAGTAGATATGGGTATATCTACTTAATGAAACACAAGTCTGAAACATTTGAAAAATTCAAAGAAATTCAGAGTGAAGTGGAGAATCATTGTAACAAGAAAATAAAGTTTCTACAATCTGATCATGGAGGAGAATATTTGAGTTACAAGTTTGGCCTTCATTTAAAACAATGTGGAATAGTTTCACAACTCATGCCACATGGAACACCACAGCGTAATGGTGTGTCTGAACGTCGTTACCACACTTATTTGGATAAGGTGCGATCTATGATGTCTCTTACCGATTTACCACTATCGTTTTGGGGTTATGCATTAGAGACAGCTGCATTCACTTTAAATAGGGCAACCAAAGTCCGTTGAGAGGACACCGTATGAACTATGGTTTGGCAAAAAACCTAAGTTGTCGTTTCTTAAAGTTTGGGGATGTGATGCTTATGTCAAAAGGCTTCAGCCCGATAAGCTCGAACCCAAATCAGGGAAATGTGTCTTCATAGGATACCTTAAGGAAACAATTGGGTAGAACTTCTACCACAAGTCCGAGGGCAAGATTTTTGTTGCAAAGAACGAAACCTTTCTAGAGAAGGAGTTTGTCTCAAAAGAAGTGAGTGGGAGGAAAGTAGAACTTGATGAGGTAATTGTACCTGCTCTCAATTTGGAAGGTAGCTCATCCGAGAAATCAGTTCCCGTGATGCCTACACCAACTAGAGAGGAAGTTAATGATAAAGATCATGAAACTACACATCAAGTTGCTATAGAACCTCGTAGGTCTGGCAGAGCATGATCCGCACCAGAGTGGTACGGTAATCCCGTTCTGGAGGTCATGTTACTTGACAATGACGAACCTACAAACTATGAAGAAGCTATGATGAGCCCAGATTTCGATAAATGGCTTGAGGCCAGGAAATCTGAGATAGGATCCATGTATGAGAACAAATTGTGGACTTTGGTGGATCTGCCCAATGATCGGAAACCCATAGAGAATAGATGGATCTTCAAGAAGAAGACTGACGCTCATGGTAACGTTACTATCTATAAAGCTCGACTTATTGCAAAGGGTTTTCGACAAGTTCAAGGAGTTGACTACGGTGAGACGTCCTCACCCGTAGCGATACTTAAGTCTGTCCAAATCATGTTAGCAATTGCGGCATCTTATGATTATGAAATCTGGCAAATGGATGTGAAAACTGCATTCCTTAATGGATTTCTTAAAGAAGAGTTGTATATGATGCAACCAGAAGGTTTTGTCGATCGTAAAGGTGCTAACAAAGTGTGCAAGCTCCAGCAAGCCATTTATGGACTGGTGCAAGCATCTCGGAGTTGGAATATACGCTTTGATGAGGTGATCAAAGCATATGGTTTTATACAGACTTTTGGAGAAGCCATATTTACAAGAAAGTGAGTGGGAGCTCTATAGCATTTCTAATATTATATGTGGATGACATATTGGTGATTGGAAATGATATAGAATTTCTGGATAGCATAAAAGGATACTTGAACAAGAGTTTTTCAATGAAAGACCTCAGTGAAGCTGCTTACATATTGGACATCAAGATCTATAGAGATAGATCAAGACGCTTGATAGGACTTTCACAAAGCACATACCTTGATAAAGTTTTGAAGAAGTTCAAAATGGATCAGTCAAAGAAAGGGTTCTTGCCTGTATTACAAGGTGTGAAGTTGAGTCAGACTCAATGCCCGACCACTGCAGAAGATAGAGAGAAAATGAAAGTCATTCCCTATGCTTCAGCCATAGGTTCTATCATGTATGATATGCTGTGTACCAGACCTGATGTGTGCCTTGCTATAAGTTTAGCAGGGAGGTACCAAAGTAATCCAGGAGTGGATCACTGGACAGCGGTCAAGAACATCCTGAAGTACCTGAAAAGGACTAGGGATATGTTTCTCGTTTATGGAGGTGACAGAGAGCTTGTCGTAAATGGTTACGTTGATGCTAGCTTTGACACAGATCTGGATGACTCTAAGTCACAATCCAGATACACATTTTTATTGAATGGTGGAGATGTCAGTTGGTACAGTTCCAAGCAGAGCGTCGTGGCGGGATCTACGTGTGAAGCGGAGTACATAGCTTCTTCGGAAGCATTAATTGAAGGAGTCTGGATGAAGGAGTTCATATCCGATCTATGTGTAATACCTAGTGCATCGGGTCCAATGAAAATCTTTCGTGACAATACTGGAGCAACTGCCTTGGTGAAGGAATCCAGATTTCACAAATAGACCAAACACATCAAGAGACGCTTCAACTCCATCCGAGATTTGGTCAAGGAGGGAGACGTAGAGATTTGCAGAATACATACAGATCTAAATTGCAGACCCACTGACTAAGCCTCTTCCACGAGCAAAACATGATCAGCACCAAGACTCCATGGGTGTTAGATTCATTACAATGTAATATAGATTATTGACTCTAATGCAAGTGGGAGACTAAAGGAAATATGACCTAGAGGCAATAATAAAGTTGTTGTTTTTATATTTCCTTATTCATGATAAATGATTATTATTCATGCTAGAATTGTATTAACCAGAAACTTGATACATGTGTGAATACATCGACAAAACTACATGTCTCTAGTATGCCTCTACCAGACTAGCTCGTTGATCAAAGATGGTTAAGTTTCCTAGCCATGGACATGAGTTGTCATTTGATAACGGGATCACATCATTAGCGGAATGATGTGATTGACAAGACCCATCCGTTAGCTTACCATAATGATCGTTCAGTTTTATTGCTACTGCTTTCTTCGTGTCAAATATATATTCCTCCGACTATGAGATTATGCAACTCCCGGACACCGGAGGAATGCCTTATGTGCTTTCAAACATCACAATATAACTGGGTCATTATAAAGATGCTCTATAGGTATCTCCGAAGGTGTTTGTTGGGTTGGCATAGATCGATATTAGGATTCGTCACTCCGAGTATCGGAGAGGTATCTCTGGGCCCTCTCGGTAATGCACATCATATGAAGCCTTGCAAGCAATGTGACTAATGAGTTAGTTGCGGGATGATGCACTACGGAACGAGTAAAGAGACTTTCCGGTAACGATATTGAACTTGGTATGAAGATACCGACGATCGAATCTCGGGCAAGTAACATACCAATGACAAAGGGAATAACTATATTGACATCGCGGTTCGACCAACAAAGATCTTCATAGAATACGTGGGAACCAATATGAGTATCCAGGTTCCGCTATTGGTTATTGACCGGGGAGGTGTCTCGGACATGTCTACATAGTTCTCGAACCCGTAGGGTCCGCACACTTAATGTTGGATGACAATTGGTATTATATGAGCTATGTGTTCTGGTGACCGAAGGTTGTTCGGAGTCCCGGATGAGATCACGGACATGACGAGGAGTCTTGAAATAGTCGAGAGGTGAAGATTGATATATTGGAAGGTAACATTCAGACACCAGAATGGTTTCGGGAATTTCAGATGTTTTTGGAGTACCGGGAGGTTACGAAACCCCCCGGGGAAGTAATGGGCCAACATGGGCCATAGGGGAGCGAGAGGGGAGCCCACAAGGGGTGGCGCGCGCCCCCCCATGGGCTGCCCAAATTGGACAAGGGGAAGGGGGCGCGCCCCCCCTTTCCTTTCCACCTCTCCCTCTCCTTCCCTCTTTCCACCTCCATGAGAAGGAAAAAGGGGGTGGGGGCGAATCCTACTAGGAGTGGAGTCCTAGTAGGACTACCCCCTTGGCGCGCCCCCTTGGTGGCCGGCGTCCTCCTCTCCTCCTTTATATACAGGGGCGGGGGGCACCCCAAAGGCACACCAATTGTTTAGCCATGTGCGGTGCCCCCTCCACCGTTTACTCCTTTGGTCATATCGTTGTAGTGCTTAGGCGAAGCCCTGCGTGGATCACTTAAGCAACACCATCATCACGCCATCGTGCTGACGGAACTCATCGACTCCATCGACACTCTGCTGGATCAAGAGTTCGAGGGACGTCATCAAGCTGAACGTGTGCATAACTCGAAGGTGTCATACGTTCGGTACTTGATCAGTTGATTCGAGAAGACGTTCGACTACATAAACCACGTTAAGTTAACACTTCTGCTTTCGGTCTACGAGGTTACATGGACACACTCTCCCCCTCTCATTGCTATGCATCTCCCAGATAGGTCTTGCGTGAGCGTAGGAATTTTTTTGGAATTGCATGCTACATTTCCCAACACATCATGATTATTGTAATAATAGCAAAAAACTTTATCATAAAAACTTTTATCATATAACTCTTGTCATATAACTTCTGATGAACAAGTAACAATTCATCAGAACATCGAAGTAAAAATCTAAACTCCATTGAAAACCAACAAACTATGTTCTCAGTCAACTTTGCAACTAAAATTCATCATATTTTCAGGAAGGGTCTCGTATCGGAGCCTTTTGGCAAGTCCATGTACTCAACAATCATTTAATCTTCTATGATTGCTAACACTCACAACATACCCATGAACAAAAAGTTTCGACCGGACACATAGAAAGATAGGGGCTTATAGTTTCGCCTCCCAATGTATTCACCTAAAGGGTGATGTCAACAATAATAACTCATGCTCACTCATATCCAACTGGATATGTGTGCCAAGATCTTTCCTCACCACATGATGCTTGCAAAAAGAGAAAATAAAAAGGAACAGGGAAGAATACTTTGACTCTTGCATAAAAAATAAATACATAAAGTAAAAGATAGGCCCTTCGCAGAGGGAATCAGAGGTTGTCATGCACTTTTTGGTTTGTATGCCAAATCCCTTAATGCAAAAGAACTTCACGTTATATTGCCCCATATGACTGCAACCTTTATTATGCAGTCCATCGCTTTTATTACTTTGCCATCACAAGTTCGTACAACACTCAATTTTCTCTTACACTAAATGATCCAACACATTTAGAAGCAATTTTTATTGCCTTATTGCACTGATGACAACTTACTTGAAGGATCTTACTCAGTCCATAGGTAGGTATGGTGCACTTGCAAAACATGAGTTTGGGTTTAGGTTTTTTGGATGCACAAGTAGTATCTCTATTGAGTGCGGAATTTTGGCTAGCAGAGATATTGAGCAAGCACCACAAGTTGAAGGATCTACGCCAATATAACTTCTATGTGAATATTGACAAACATAAATCATTATGTTGTCCTCCTTGTCCAATGTCAACAATTTTGACATATAGTATTTAATGGGGGCTCACAATCATAAAAGATGTCCAAGATAGTGTATTTTCATGTGAATCTTCTCTTCCCTTATTAATTCTTTCATGAGTTGCATCATTGACCAATGCTATGTTTGTCAATCTCCAATAAATTTTACCACTTATACTTCTCCTTATGTGATGTCATTACTTACCATAAGACTAGCATATGATCTTTTTCATTTATTTCCTTTTATTTGATTGCAACATAGAAGTAAAGAAGCAAAGACTCAAACTAAATTTTATTATATAACTCTCACTCAATTACATAGATAGATAGATCACAAAAACTAACACTCAAAAGGAGGTCATGCTAAATTTTTATTCAACTAAATCATGATAAAACTAAAGATCAAACCAAAATTGGTAAAACTAGTGAAAGTGATGGTGATACAATACCGGGGCATCTCCCCCAAGATTGGCAAAAGCCAAGGGGAGTGCCCATACCCATGTACTCAAGTCTCCTTTGGTGGGGAAGATGATGATGGTGGTGGTGATGAAGTAGTAGTGTCACACTTCAGGTTCAGAAGATACTCCAATCTATGAAAGATGCTCCGGAGGGCGATGATTTGCTCTTGCAACAGAATATTTTCACGAGTGAGATATTTATTTTGAACACGAACTGCTTCGAAGGCCCTAAAAGCTTTAATTTCAGTACGGGTAAGATGATTGTAGTATGGTTGAAGGATATCTTCCTCTTCTTCTTCTGCCAGCATGGCCTGCCCTCCTTCTTGAACTTGATCTCCCATAAATTCCTTGTCCTTATCCTTCTTGATAGCTTCCTTTGGGTCCTCTCTTTTTAGTTCTATCTTCATCAACCAAGCATCTTCTTCTACATTGTTGGAGGAGGGAGAAGAAATAATGCCTGGCCTGATAGATCTGACAGAAAACAACACAAAACAAGAACAAAGGATTTTGTGCGATGCGGTGATCAAATCATCCAGGGGTATATATAAAGATTTTTTTATCTTGGAAAACAAGCAAACAAGAGGAAGATGGAGTCGGGAAGGTTCCCGAGGTGGGCACAACCCACCTGGACGCGCCAGGGATGGCAGACACGCCCTGGTGTATCGCGCCCTCCTCGGTTGCCTTCCTGCTTATTTCTTATTTTCCTAATTTGATAATATTACAAAACTAACATAAAATATTTTTGCGGATTTTTCGGAATCCGTTTACTTACCGTATCACGTATGTCCTCTTTTTCAGGATTCTATGTTCCGGAAGGTTTCTTTTATGTGTTCCTTCGGTGTCATGGTTTGGATAATATTACTTTCAACATTAATAGGCGTACCTGAGATATAGTGTTTAATTCTTTGTCCCTTGACCACCTTCGGGTTAGTACCTTCGTCATTATTAATCTTGATAGCTCTAGAGCGATAAACCTCCTCTACAATATATGGTCCTTTCCATAGAGAAGTTTTCTTGCAAAGAATCTGAAATGAGAGTTGTACAAAAGAACATATTCTCAAACTTTGAATTCCTGCTTGGATTCTTTTGTCATGCCATCTTTTAAATTTTTCTTTGAATAATTTGGCATTTTCATAAGCTTGGGTTCTCCATTCATCTTGTAAGCTAATATGAAATAACCTCTTTTTACCGGCAAGTTTGAAATCATAATTGAGTAGTTTAATTGCCCAATATGCTTTATGTTCTAACTCAAGAGGCAAATGACAAGCTATTCCATAAACCATTTAATATGGAGACATACCCATAGGATTTTTATAAACTCTTCTGTAGGCCCAAAGTGCATCATCTAATTTCTTAGACCAATTCTTTCGGGACCTATTGACAGTTTTTTGTATATTAACTTTATTTCTCTATTGCTAAGTTCTACTTGACCACTAGATTGAATATGATAGGGTGATGCAATTATATGGTTAAAATCATATTTATCTAGCAGTTTACGGAAAGCAGCATGAATAAAGTGTGAACCACCATCAGTCATTAAATATCTAGGGACTCTAAACCTTGGGAAAATAACTTCTTTAAGCATTTTAATTGAAGTGGTACGATCAACATTACTAGTTGGAATAGCTTCTACCCACTTAGTAACATAATCAACAGCAACCAAAATATGTGTATACCCATTAGAGGAAGGAAAAGGTCCCATATAATAAAAAACCCAAATATCAAATGGTTCAACAACAAGTGAATAATTCATAGGCATTTCCTGACACTTATCAATATTACCAACTCTTTGACATTCATCACAAGATAAAACAAAATTATGGGCATCTTTGAAGAGAGTAGGCCAATAAAAACTAGATTCCAATACCTTGTGAGAAGTTCTATCTCCCACATGATGTCCTCCATAGGCTTCGGAGTGACATTTCCATAGGATTTGTTCCTGTTCATGCTCAGGTACACAATATCTAATAATACCATCTACTCCTTCTTTATAAAGATGTGGGTCATCCCAAAAGTAATGTATTAAGTCATAGAAGCATTTTTTCTTTTGTTTGTATGCGAAACTAGGTGGTATATATTTAGCAACAATATGATTAGCATAGTCAGCATACCAGTTATATGCTACGGGGTTCTAGGCTCCTTTCCTATCAAGGATATGTAAATCAAATTCTTGTAGCAAGAGAACCCACCTAATGAGTCTAGGTTTAGCATCTTTCTTTTCCATAAGATATTTTATAACTGCGTGATCAGTGTGAAGAATTACTTTGGAATCAACAATGTAAGATCTGAATTTGTCACAAGCAAACACAACTGCTAAAAATTCTTTTTCAGTAGTAGCATAGTTTCTTTGGGCACTGTCTAGAGTTTTGCTAGCATAATGGATAACATTTAATTTCTTATCAACTCTTTGTCCTAGAACAACACCAACAACATAATCACTAGCATCACACATAATTTCAAAAGGCAAATTCCAAGCAGGTGGTTGAACAATAGGTGCAGAAGTTAAGGCTTTCTTAAGTGTTTCGAAGGATTCTACACAATCATCATCAAAAACAAAGGGAACATCCTTTTGCAAAAGATCAGTAAGGCATAGAAATTTTAAAGAAGTCTTTAATAAACCTCCTATAGAAACCAACATGACCAAGGTAACTATGAATACCTTTAATATCTTTAGGACATGGCATTTTCTAAATTGCATCAACTTTGGCTTTGTCCACCTCAATACCTCGTTTAGGAATTTTATGCCCCAAGACAATACCTTCATTAACCATAAAGTGGCACTTCTACCAATTCAAGACAAGATTACTTTGCTCACATCTCTGCAAAACTCGATCAAGGTTGCTTAAGCAATCATCAAAAGAAATTCCGTAAAAGGAAAAATCATCCATGAAAACCTCAAACAATCTTTTCACAAAAATCAAAGAATATAGCAGCCATACATCTTTGAAAGGTAGCATGTGCATTGGATAAACCAAAAGGCATACGTCTATAAGCATAGGTCCCGAAAGGACAAGTAAATGTGGTTTTCTCTTGATCAGGTTGTGAAACAGGTATTTGAGAAAAACCAGAATATCCATCAAGAAAGCAAAAGTGTGTGTGCTTATATAATCTTTACAATATTCGATCAATAAAAGACATAGGGTAATGATCTTTTCTAGTTGCTTTATTTGATTTTCTAAAATCAACTACCATTCTATAGCCAGTGACTATTCTTTGTGGAATAAGTTCATTTTTATCATTAGGAACAATAGTAATACCTCCTTCTTAGGGACACAATGAACATGACTTACCCATCTACTAATAGCTATGGGATAGATTATACTTGCTTCTAGAAGTTTTAGTATTTCAGTTCTCACCACTTCTTTCATCTTAGGATTTAATCGTCATTAGTGATCAACAACGGGTTTAGCATTAGGTTCCATATTAGTTTTGTGCTGATAGAGAGTGGGACTAATGGCCTTAAGATCATCAAGAGTATATTTGATAGCGGCACGATGCTTCTTCAAAATTTTCAATAATCTTTCTTCTTCATGTTCTGAAAGGCTAGCACTAATAATAACAGGATATATCTTCTTCTCATCCAGATAAGCATATTTCAAGGTGTCAGACACTTGCTTTAATTCAAACACATGATCACCTTTAGGTGGAGGAGGATCTCCTAGAGTTTCAATAGGCAAATTGTGTTTAAGCAGAGGTTGTTGTTCAAAAAATATTTTATCAATTTCATTCCTTTCACGCAAGTGCATATCATTTTCATGGTCTAGCAAATATTGTTCTCACTGACAATTTGTTTATCGCAATCTATAGTAGCATTGACAATGTTCAAGAAAGGTATACCAAAGATAACGAGACAAAAGTCATCGTGTGGGGAACCAAGAACTAGAAAATCAGTAGGATATTTTATTTCCCACACAAGACTTCAACATCTCTAACAATCCCAAATGGTGTGATGGTGTCTCTATTAGAAAGTTTAATAGTAACATCTATGTCTTCTATTTCAGCAGGTGCTATGTCATTCATGATTTTTTGGTATAAGGTAAAATGAATAGCACTCACACTAGAGCCTAAGTCACATAAACCATGGTAACAATGATCTCCTATTTTAACTAAGACAACATGCATGCCAACAACAGGTCTACGTTTATATTTTTTCATTGGGTTTGGCAATTTTAGCAGCTTCATCACAGAAGTAAATAACATGCCCATCAATATTTTCTACCAAGAGATCTTTAACCATAGCAACATTGGGTTCCACTTTAATTTTCTCAGGAGGTTTAGGTGCTTTAATATTACTTTTGCGAACCACAGTTGATGCCTTAGCATGTTCCTTTATCATAACAGGGAAAGGTGGTTTTTCATTATAGGCAGTAGGCACAACTCGATCAACATTGTACATAATCACTGGTACCGTAAGGTGATATACAAACCGTTTTTAACCCCTTTCTGCGACGGCATTTCGAACCGTCGCCAAGTGAGTGACTGCGATAGGGGGTCCTTCCCACATGACCTAGAAACTGTCGGGGATAGGCGAGCGGCTACTAACGATCGACATAGAATAAACGTATGAGAAGCCGCCCTAGTCCCACAGGTTACATCTCGACATTACGTTTCTGATCCGAGAGACAACCCAAATGATTACGCCGCTACATTCGTGTGGAAAAGGTGGACATCAACATTTAATCTACCGATATGTTTGCAATTGTCGGTGTACTAAAGTAGGGGCGCTCCTTTGTACCCCTTACTTGTGCACGAGCAGTCAAAGCCGCGCCTACGACCACGCCTAGCAGGGCAGAGGGAGGAGCCAAAGCCTGCAACATAGTCAAAGCAGCACCAAGACAGAGGAATAAAGAGCAAGAACGCGAGGTGGTTTCCCCCGGCAAGACCCTTGCCGTGGCGACCTCCACGACCCCGGCAAGGACCTTGCCGGGGCAGCTTACCCAACGCCAGCAGGGCACGCCACCCTTGGGCCCCATGTTTCCCAACGCCACCAACCACGTTGAGACCAAGGCTCGGGAGGCGCCTCCATGATGGCATGCAGATCTTTGTGAAGACAAGAAACACTCCAAGTCAGATGAGGATTAGAAGACAACGAACCTCGGCGAGACCCTCGCCAAGGAAACCCATGAGACCCCCGGCAAGATCCTTGCCGGGGACGACCACGACGCCATGGCAAGACCCTTGCCGGGGCCCCAGCAAGGCCCTTGCCGAGGACATCCGCGGGGCCACAGCTAGGCCCGCACCCGCCAAGTTTCTGCCACCGCTCCCATGCAGCTGCCAGCCCACCAGCTAGGCAGGCACCTGCGTGTCAACGTGAGGTTTCCAAGCCAACTCAGTGCATGCCTACATGGTGGCATGCTAATCTTCATGAAGGCCCTACCACCGCACCACCTCAGCAGCCTGCCATCCTACATGGCACTGACCGCCTCGCTGGACCGGGCGCGTGTCGAAGCAAGGCGAGGCGGCGGTAAAGCAAGGGGACACATCAGATGGCACATTAAATGTGTCTTGTCCTAGCTTAGCCATAGTACACCAATGCCACCTCCTGTGTGCCACTTTGGCGATCCCCTTGACTATAAAAGGAGGCCCAAGGCATCTAGGAGAAGGATTCAGACCCTTGGACAAGTTACACCCATTGTAGCTAGCTCAAGAACTCCAAGAACACTGATATACACATCAAAGCAGGACTAGGGTATTACGCATCCTCGCAGCCCGAACCTGGGTAAACGACCCGAGTGCTTGTGATGACTGCTGATGCTGCTCTTCTCACGACCCCGCGCCCGACAACCGTAGTAGGGATTTTTGTGATCCCATAGGTGTCATTTTCCACCGACATCTTTGGCGCGCCAGGTAGGGGGCGCAGTAGTGAGAATCTGGTTTAGCAGCTGGTCAAACGGCTCCTCATCACCATGGCTTCCAAGGAAGAGGGCGACCGAGCGAGCAGCTCCGTCAGTGGATGCAGCAAGCGTTCGTGCGATGACGAGAAAGCTAAGTCATACAAAAACTCCGAGTAATTCCTTTTTATATATAAAGTTATCCTCCTCAGAGATCTTTCCTTTGTATGAGAAACCTACATGTAGTGGGGCCCTTCCGTTATTGGCAACGCCCTTGGTCTGTTTCGTGTCCGCTCAACAGATCGAGCGGTTGCATCAAGAACGGCAGGGTGGCCTTCCGCTATTGGCAACACTCTTGTTCTGTCTTGAGTCTGCTCGATAGTTCGACCGGCCGCGCTAAGAACGACAAGGTGGTTTGCACAACAGCAAGCACACCCTACCGCCCGCTAAAGGATCCGTCCTTCAAAGCACTGCGGTTTGGGTTCACGCGCTAGGAAACCTGCCCAATTGGCGTAGGGTGGACGTACAGGGAGGGGTTGAACAGGGAAATAACATGCATCGAATTAAAACACTACAGAGTTATATTACATCAATTGTTGTTGCTGTTCTAACTAAAGATATGAATTGTCTTGGTAGTGAACCCGCAACGGCAACAAGAAACAGGATGCCTAATCCCGGCGCTGGCCCCTCTACCCTCTGAATTCCGCCAATGCGGCTGATGATGGGCTCGATGCGCTCCTCGAGTACCGAGAGATCTGCATCGCCCGACAAGCTATCCAGCGCAGCGTCATAGTCAAGTTCGGGGTTCCAGTATGCCAACTCGGTGAGGACCTTGGTCATGGCGCCCCGGCAAAGTGTCCGGGCCTCGCTGGCCAGGGAGCTCGCCCGATTGGAGTTGAATCGTTCCAGGGCTCCAAGAACGCCCTCGAAGAACAAGGTCAGCTTGGCGTTGGGGCTCGTACTCGGTTCCGAGGCATACCTCATGTCTGGCGTCCCCATGTCAGCCAACTGCTTGGTGATCCTATTGGCGACGTAGTCGAGGCGGCTGATCCAGAGGTTCTCGCCCTTCACGAAATCCGCGTGGTTGGCGGCGTCGTTATTCCGCAGCCGCCTCTCCTCCACTAGGCTCTTGGTCAGGGCTCCCTCCCGGGCTTTGGCCTCCGTGAGCGTCTTCTCAAGACCCTCCAGCTTCAGTTTCAGGTCCTTGATGGAGTCGTTGGCGCGGGCGAGCCGCTCGGCCCTGGCAAGGATGTCGTCTTGCGCCACTGTCAGAGCGCAGCTGGCCATGTCCCTCTCCTTCGTCAGCTGATCGGCCCTGGCCTTCAGGCTGTCCCGCTCCGCCTCCAGCTCCTTCACCTTGTTGGCATGGGACAAAGCTTGGGCATCAAGCGCTTCCTTGTCCTTGCCATGGAGTGCGGCAGCAAGCGTTGCCTCACGGGCAATAAGGTCCTCCTCTTGGGAGTCCAGCTCGGCCTGGCGCTGGGATCGGATGGCCTCGGCCTTGGAGGCCTCCTCCCTCGCCTCCTCCTGGGTCTTCTCAATGTCGGCCTGCTTCAGGAGAAGCTCCAGCTCGCGCTGCTCCAGCTGGCCTTGGGCGGCCTTCAGCTCCTCATGGGCCTGGTGGAACCAGGCCTGCGCCTCGGTGACGCGCTTCTCAAAGTCTGCCTCCGCCTTGGCTGTCACCGCCTCCCTGGACTTTGCCTTGTCCAGGCGGGCGCGATGGAGCGCCTGCAGCTTCCAGAAGTTGGCACCCATGGCCCGAAGAAGCTGTTCCTCCTGGGTGCCGCCGCCACCAGTGCTCGGTTCCTCGACAACCTTGATCCCAGCAGCGGCGAGCACTTCGTCATCGAACACCTCCCCCTCGGCCGGCGCCCTGGTGCTCTCCGTCCCGAGGAGGTGGACGAACAGGTCATCGCTCACCTTCAGATATTTGCCGGAGCCGGAAGCAGCGGACAAGGAGGGTTGGTCATCAACCACCTCCTCCTTGGCGGCGTCCTTGCCGGCCTCCCCGGCAGCGCCCCTGCCAGCCTCCTCTGCAGCGGCTTTGCCAGCTTCCCCAGCGGCGCCCTTGCCAGCCCCCTCGGCGGCAGCCTTGCCGGTCTCTTCGGCAAGCCCCTTGGCGGCATCCTTGGCCGTGGTCTCGGTGGCCTCCTTGGCAGCGACCTTGTCAGCCTCGGCCCCAGCGTCCGCGGAGACATCCTTGATGATGGTGTTGGTGTCCTCCTGGTTTGCCAGGGGGGGCTGGATGCCGAAAGAGGAGATGAGGCAGGGCCAAAATCAGGAAAAGAAAAAATAAGAATAAAGAAAGTCAAATGACTCACTCGTGCCGGCCTGAGAAGAAGTTGCCCCCTCCCCGCCAACATCCATCACCGGGATGGAGCCACCAGTGCCCAAGTCTACCTCCTCCTCCTCCGTGCGCATGGGCTCGGTGTCTGGCGCCCTTGCCGAGGATGCCCCCCGGGGCGGTGTGGTCGATGGGGCCGGTGTGGTGGGGTGGCCCTTGGTGGCTCCTCCTGCTGCTACCCTCCTCCTGCAGCCGCGACAAGGTTAGTACCAAAAAGTCACGCCCCGGCGCACGCTGATAAGGGGTAGGTGGTGAATGCACATTGGGGGCTGAGCCGGGGGTTGCGCCGCGGGCTGCTTTCCGGGCTGCTCTCCACCACCAGCGGCGCCTTTGAGGTACCTTCCGGGGGTTGGCTGCCCGTCGAGGCCTTGGCCCTTTTCTCCACCCGCTGGGCCAACATCTCCATTTCCCTGCGAAGACAAAGACGAATAAAGGAAAACGACACGATTGGAGGGGATGGAAACGGTGAGGGGCAGAATGCTTACTCATCCTCCACCTCCTCTTCTGCTGCCTTCCTCTTCCTCCTCGGGCTGAGGGACAAGAAGTCAAAGGCAAATGATGTCTACTACGCAACCTTCTTCTTGTAGACGTTGTTGGGCCTCCAAGTGCAGAGGTTTGTAGGACAGTAGCAAATTTCCCTCAAGTGGATGACCTAAGGTTTATCAATCCGTGGGAGGCGCAGGATGAAGATGGTCTCTCTCAAACAACCCTGCAACCAAATAACAAAGAGTCTCTTGTGTCCCCAACAAACCCAATACAATGGTAAATTGTATAGGTGCACTAGTTCAGCGAAGAGATGGTGATACAAGTGCAATATGGATAGTAGATATGGGTATTTGTAATCCAAAATTATAAAAACAGCAAGGTAACTAATGATAAAAGTGAGTGTAAACGGTATTGCAATGGTAGGAAACAAGGCATAGAGTTCATACTTTCACTAGTGCAAGTTCTCTCAACAATAATAACATAATTGGAGCATATAACTATCCCTCAACATGCAACAAAGAGTTACTCCAAAGCCACTAATAGCGGAGAACAAATGAAGAGATTATGGTAGGGTACAAAACCACCTCAAAGTTATCCTTTCTGCTCGATCTATTCAAGAGTCCATAGTAAAATAACACGAAGCTATTCTTTCCGTTCAATCTATCATAGAGTTCATACTAGAATAACACCTTAAGACACAAATCAACCAAAACCCTAATGTCACCTAGATACTCGATTGTCACCTCAAGTATCTGTGGGCATGATTATACGATATGCATCACACAATCTCAGATTCATCTATTCAACTAACACAAAGTACTTCAAAGAGTGCCCCAAAGTTTCTACTGAAGAGTCAAGACGAAAACGTGTGCCAACCCCTATGCATAGGTTCATGGGTGGAACCTGCAAGTTGATCAGCAAAACATACATCAAGTGGATCACGTGATATCCCATTGTCACCACAGATAAGCACGGCAAGACATACATCAAGTGTTCTCAAATCCTTAAAGACTCAATCCGATAAGATAACTTCAAAGGGAAAACTTAATCCATTACAAGAGAGTAGAGGGGGAGAAACAACATAAGATCCAACTATAATAGCAAAGCTTGCGATACATCAAGATCGTGCGAAGTCAAGAACACGAGAGAGAGAGAGATCAAACACATAGCTACTGGTACATACCCTCAGCTCCGAGGGTGAACTACTCCCTTCTCGTCATGGAGAGCGCCGGGATGATGAAGATGGCCACCGGTGAGGGATCCCCTCTCCGGCAGGGTGCCGGAATAGGCTCCCGAGAGGTTTTCGATGGCTATAGAGGCTTGCGGCGGCAGAACTCCCGATCTATCTTAATATTCGATGGTTTTAGGGTATAAGGGAATATATAGGCGAAAGAAGTCAGTCGGGTGAGCCTCGAGGGGCCCATGAGGGTGGAGGGCGCACCTAGGGGGGTGGGGGGTGGGCGTGCCCCCTATCTTGTGGCTTCCTCGATGCTTGCCTGGCTTGCACTCCAAGTTCCCAGGATTGCTTCTGTTCCAAAAATAACTTTTCCGAAGGTTTCATTCCGTTTGGACTCCGTTTGATATTCCTTTTCTTCCAAACACTGAAATAGGCAAGAAAACAACAATATGGGCTGGGCCTCCGGTTAATAGGTTAGTCCCAAAAATGATATAAATGTGTAAAGTAAAGCCCATAAACATAAAAAACGGGTAATATAATAGCATGGAACAATAAAAAATTATAGATACGTTGGAGACGTATCAAGCATCCCCAAGTTTAATTCATGCTCGTCCTCGAGTAGGTAAATGATAAAAACAGAATTTTTAATGTGGAATGCTACCTAGCATAATTCTCAATGTAATTTTATTTATTATGGCATGAATATTCAGATCCAAATGATTAAAAATAAAAGTTCATATTGACATAAGAAATAGTAATACTTCAAGCATACTTAATCAGGCAATCATGTCTTCTCAAAATAACATGGCTAAAGAAAGTTATCCCTACAAAATCATATAGTCTGGCTGTTGCTCTATCATCATCGCACAAAGTATTTAATCATGCACAACCCCAATGACAAGCCAAGCAATTGTTTCATACTTTAGTAATCCCAAACTTTTTCAACTTTCACGCAATACATGAGCGTGAGCCATGGACATAGCACTATAAGTGGAATAGAATGGTGGTTGTGGAGAAGACAAAAAAGGAGGAAGATAGTCTCACATCGACTAGGCGTATCAACGGGCTATGGAGATGCCCATTAATAGATATCAATGTGAGTGAGTAGGGATTGCCATGCAACGGATGCACTAGAGCTATAAATGTATGAAAGCTCAACAAAAGAAACTAAGTGGGTGTGCATCCAACTCGCTTGCTCACGAAGACCTAGGGCATTTTGAGGAAGCCCATCATTGGAATATACAACCAAGTTCTATAATGAAAATTCCCACTAGTATATGAAAGTGACAACATAGGAGATTCTCTATCATGAAGATCTTGGTGCTACTTTGAAGCACAAGTGTGGTAAAAAGATAGTAGCATTGTCCCTTCTCTCTTTTTCTCTCATTTTTCTTCTTCTTTTTTTCTTTTCAATTCTTTTTTTTTCTTTTTTTTCTTTTGGCCTTTCTCTTTTTTTTCGGCCTTTCTCTTTTTTTTTCTTTTGTAAAGTCTGAAGTCTCATCCCGACTTGTGAGGGAATCACAGTCTCCATCATCCTTTCCTCACTGGGACAATGCTCTAATAATGAAGATCATCACACTTTTATTTACTTACAACTCAAGAATTACAACTCAAAACTTAGAACAAGATATGACTCTATATGAATGCCTCCGGCGGTGTACCGGGATATGCAATGAATCAAGAGTGACATGTATGAAAATTATGAAGGTGGCCTTGCCACAAATACGATGTCAACTACATGATCGTGCAAAGAGCAATATGACAATGATGATGCGTGTCATATAAACGGAACGGTGGAAAGTTGCATGGCAATATATCTCGGAATGGCTATGGAAATGCCATAATAGGTAGGTATGGTGGCTGTTTTGAGGAAGGTATATGGTGGGTGTATGGTACCGGCGAAAGTTGCGCGGCACAAGAGAGGCTAGCAATGGTGGAAGGGTGAGAGTGCGTATAATCCATGGACTCAACATTAGTCATAAGAACTCATATACTTATTGCAAACATCTACAAGTCATTGAAAACAAAGTATTACGCGCATGCTCCTAGGGGGATAGATTGGTAGGAAAATACCATCGCTCGTCCCCGACTGCCACCCATAAGGAAGACAATCAATAAATAAAATTGTGCTCCAACTTCAGCACAAAGCGGTTCACCATACGTGCATGCTACGGGAATCACAAACTTCAACACAAGTATTCTTAAAATTCATAATAACCAAACTAGCATGACTCTAATATCACCACTTCTATATCTCAAAACAATTATCAAGCATCAAATTGATCATAGCATCCAATTCACTTTCTATGTTAGTTTTTATTTTACCCAACTTGGATGCCTACCATTCTAGGACCAATTTTATAACCATAGCAAATACCACGCTGTTCTAATAGACTCTCAAAATAGTATAAGTGAAGCATGAGAGACTAGCAATTTCTTCAAAATATAACCACCACTGTGCTCTAAAAGATATAAGTGAAGCACTAGAGCAAAAATATCTAGCTGAAAAGATATAAGTGAAGCACATAGAGTATTCTAATAAATTCCAATCAAGTGGGCTTCTCGTAAAAGGTGTGTACAGCAGGGATGATTGTGGAAAACTAAAAAGCAAAGACTAATATCATACAAGACGCTCCAAGCAAAACACATATCATGTGGTGAATAAAAATATAGCTCCAAGTAAAGTTACCGATGAACGAAGACGAAAGAGGGGATGCCTTCTGGGGCATCCCCAAGCTTAGGCTCTTGGTTGTCCTTGGATATTGCCTTGGGGTGCCTTGGGCATCCCCAAACTTAGGCTCTTGCCACTCCTTATTCCATAGTCCATCGAATCTTTACCCGAAACTTGAAAACTTCACAACACAAAACTCAACAGACAACTCGTAAGCTCCGTTAGTATAAAAAAATAAAACCACTACTTAGGTACTGTAATGAACTCATTCTAAATTCATATTGGTGTAATATCTACTGTATTCTAGCTTCTCTATGGTTCATACCACTTAATACTAGCCATAGATGCATCGAAATAAGCAAACAATGCATAGAAAACAGAATCTGTCAAAAACAGAACAGTCTGTAGTAATCTGTATCAAACGTATACTTCTGAACTCCATAAATTCTAAAAAAGTAGGAAGTCCTAAGAAATTTGTGTACCAATCCAGAGCAAAAAGAATCAGATCAGAAGCACGTTTCTGTGAATTATCAAAACTAATTTACTGGGTGCAAAAGTTTCTGATTTGCAGCAGGATCAACACAACTATCACCGTAAGCTATCCTAAAGGTCTTACTTGGCACTTTATTGAAACAATAGCTATAAAACATTATTAATACATTAGCATAATCATGTTAACACACAAAAACAGTAAGGGTAAATATTGGGTTGTCTTCCAACAAGCGCTTTTCTTTAATGCCTTTCTAGCTAGGCATGATGATGGCAATGATGCTCACATAAAAGATAAGAATTTAAACATAACGGGAGCATCATGAAGCATAGGACTAGCACATTTAAGCCTAACCCTCTTCGTATGCATAGGATTTTGTGAGCAAACAACTTATGGGAACAATAATCAACTAGCATAGGAAGGTAAAACAAGCATAGCTTCAAGATTTTCCACACATAGGGAGGAAACTTGATATTATTGCAATTCCTACAAGCATATGTTCCTCCCTCATAATAATTTTCAGTAGCATCATTAATGAATTCAACAATATAACCAGCACATAAAGCATTCTTTTCATGATCTACAAGCATAGAAAATTTACTTCTCTCCACATAAGCAAAATCCTTCTCATTCGGAATAGTGGGAGTATCATAAGAGACTTGAATACCAAAAATTGTTTCCACATTAAAAGAGTAATGTTCAGAAAAAGGGTAATCATAATCATGACAAGTTTTATAAATATAATAATCACTACTTTTTATAGCATAAGTTTCATCACAATAATCATCATAAGTAGCAACTTCGTTCTCATCATAATTGATTGAAACCTCTCCCAAGATAGCGGAATCATCACTAAATAAAGTTCACACTCTTCCAAATCCACTTCCTAATCATCACAATAAAATTCAACATCTTCCAAAATACTGAGATCACTACTTCCTAAAGTGGACATTCTTCCAAACCCACTTTCATCAATATAATCATCATCGGTAAGAGGCATGCTATCATCAAAACAACTTTGCATATCAAAACTTAGGATGCTAAAAATATCATCTTCATTAAACATAGCATCCCCAAGCTTGGGACAAAAATTAATTGCATAAAGTATATTCTCAAATATTTCATCCTCATCAAACATAGCTTCCCCAAGCTTGGGCCTTTTCATATCATAAGCATAATCACTCTCATCATTAATAGTATGGATAGCACCAATAGTATAGCATTTATCATCATCACAATGAGTAGTAGGAGCAACTTCATTTGGGAGGAATACCTTTTTACCTTTGTTTCTCCTTCTTTTCTTTTTCTTCTTCACATTATGTGTGGGTTCAACCTTCTTTTGTGAGCTCCTTATTGATGAGATTGGTTGAATAGAAAGCTCCTCCTCGTTACCTAATTCATCATAAGAAATAATAAGAGGATATTGGGAAGTATCTTCCCTTTCATTAGTGTTCTCTTCATCTTCTATTTGCTTCCTTTTCTTTAGGAAATTGGCAATATAAGGATTTTCAATGCAATTCACAGCACAATACAAATAAATCTTCTCTATATCAATATCGAGAAAATGCTCAAGATTAAATTCTGGAATATGCTTAGTTGCACGTTTTAATTCCTCATAACCTAAAAGAAAACTAAGTTCATTATGATGTGCAAGGGAAATCATATCATCACAATTTTTGGACATGATTCGATCATGAAACAATTTGCATTGGAGATTTAAATGACCGCGTTCATTGCAAAGTTCACAACGATAAAGATATCTTAAATTTTCAGCACTAACATTAAGCTTTTCTTGCAACCCTTTAGTTTCTAAATACTTATGCCTCTTGCAATATCTATTTTCCCTATTTGGTGTGTACTTGCAAACCCAATCAACTCCACAAAAATCGACATGCTTATAAGAGATATTTTCATCATAACTAGTGCAATCATCATTAGTACTATGGATATTCAAAGAGTTCATACTAACAACATTGCAATCATGCTCATCATTCAAAGATTTAGTATCAAACATTCTATAGATTTCTTCTTCTAGCACTTGAGCACAATTTTCCTTTTCATCAAACTCAGAAAAGATATTAAAAAGATGAAGCGTATGAGGCAAACTCAATTCCATTTTTTTGTAGTTTTTCTTTTACAAACTAAACTAGTGATAAAACAAGAAACAAAAATATTCGATTGCAAGATCTAAAGATATACCTTCAAGCACTCACTTCCCCGGCAACGACGCTAGAAAAGAGCTTGATGTCTACTACGCAACTTTCTCCTTGTAGACGTTGTTGGGCCTCCAAGTGCAGAGGTTTGTAGGAAAGTAGCAAATTTCCCTCAAGTGGATGACCTAAGGTTTATCAATCCGTGGGAGGCGTAGGATGAAGATGGTCTCTCTCAAACAACCCTGCAACCAAATAACAAAGAGTGTCTTGTGTCCCCAACACACCCAATACAATGGTAAATTGTATAGGTGCACTAGTTCGGCGAAGAGATGGTGATACAAGTGCAATATGGATAGTAGATATGGTTATTTGTAATCTAAAATTATAAAAACAGCAAGGTAACTAATGATAAAAGTGAGCGTAAACGGTATTGCAATGGTAGGAAACAAGGCATAGAGTTCATACTTTCACTAGTGCAAGTTCTCTCAACAATAATAACATAATTGGATCATATAACTATCCCTCAACATGCAACAGAGAGTCACTCCAAAGCCACTAATAGCGGAGAACAAACGAAGAGATTATGGTAGGGTACGAAACCACCTCAAAGTTATCCTTTTTACTCGATCTATTTAAGAGTCTGTAGTAAAATAACACGAAGCTATTCTTTCCGTTCAATCTATCATAGAGTTCATACTAGAATAACACCTTAAGACACAAATCAACCAAAACCCTAATGTCACCTAGATACTCCATTGTCACCTCAAGTATCGGTGGGCATGACTATACGATATGCATCACACAATCTCAGATTCATCTATTCAACCAACACAAAGTACTTCAAAGAGTGCCCCAAAGTTTCTACCGAAGAGTCAAAACAAAAACGTGTGCCCACCCCTATGCATAGGTTCATGGGCGGAACCCGCAAGTTGATCACCAAAACATACATCAAGTGGATCACGTGATATCCCATTGTCACCACAGATAAGCACGGTAAGACATACATCAAGTGTTCTCAAATCCTTAAAGACTCAATCCGATAAGATAACTTCAAAGGGAAAACTCAATCCATTACAAGAGAGTAGAGGGGGAGAAACATCATAAGATCCAACTATAATTGCAAAGCTCACGATACATCAAGATCGTGCGAAGTCAAGAACACGAGAGAGAGAGAGAGAGAGAGATCAAACACATAGCTACTGGTACATACCCTCAGCCCCGAGGGCGAACTACTCCCTCCTTGTCATGGAGAGCGCCGGGATGATGAAGATGGCCACCAGTGAGGGATCCCCCTCCGATAGGGTGCCGGAACGGGCTCCCGAGAGGTTTTTGGTGGCTATAGAGGCTTGCGGCGGTGGAACTCCCGATCTATCTTGATATTCGATGGTTTTAGGGTATAAGGGAATATATAGGCGAAAGAAGTCGGTCGGGGGAGCCTCGAGGGGCCCACGAGGGTGGAGGGCGCGTCCCCCTATCTCGTGGCTTCCTCGACGCTTGCCTGGCTTGCACTCCAAGTTCTCGGGATTGCTTTTGTTCCAAAAATAACTTTTCTGAAGGTTTCATTCCGTTTAGACTCCGTTTGATATTCCTTTTCTTCGAAACACTGAAATAGGCAAGAAAACAACAATATGGGTTGGGCCTCTGGTTAATAGGTTAGTCCCAAAAATGGTATAAATGTGTAAAGTAAAGCCCATAAACATAAAAAACGGGTAATATAATAGCATGGAACAATAAAAAATTATAGATACATGGATGTATCAGCGACCTCCATGTCTGTATCTGCGGGGGAGGGGAAGGCGATGGAGTCTGGTAGCGTTTGGATGAAGAAGAGGTGGTCGCCTTCTTCTTCGCCACCGCGGCCTTCTTCTTCGCCACCGCGGCCTCCTTCTTCGCCGTCGCGGCCCTTGTCATGCGTGCGGCTTCCCCCGGAACCCCTTGCCGCGGCTCGACCCTGCCGGATCAGACCGGCTCGCCAGAGCTGGCCCGATGCAGGATGCGTCTCTTATTCGTGGCCGAGGGGTCGTCGGCCCCGGCCTCCTCCTCGGACGATTCCTCGGCCACGTCGTCCACGGAGGGGGCCTTGGCACTGACGCCACCTGCTTCCTCGGCGGACTTCACCCACTCGGCGAGCTCTTTCTCTTCTACGGCCATGGCGGCCTTGTTCTCTATGCCGCCGGCGTCGCCGGCCAGCTTGGCGAGCTCCGCCTCCACCACTCTGGCGGCGATGTAGTCCAGCTCCTCCTGGGTGGTGTCCTTGATGAGCAATGGCTCATCATGATCAAGTTCTTCGACCAGGTTGGCTAAGAAATCCTCCACCTCTCGTGCCGGGGGCTCGACCCAGGCCGGGTCAAGACCGTGCGCATTGAAGACCGGCATCATAGTGAGGATGTCGGCCTACCGGGTGTTGTTGCTCAATAGGACCACCCCCGGTGGCAGTCCGAACAAGGGCCCCTTGACGACCTTGCCGGACTTCGCAACCTTGCCGGTCCTCTCCACCTTGCTGTCGGTGAACACGTCGAGCTAGAAGAGCCTCCGGCAATACCAGGAGTGCCCCAACACCGTGAAGTTATGCTTCAGGCCAGTGCGGAGCCTCATGATGTCGGCCGCATTCCTGAAATCCCAGGCCAGCCTCCACTTGTTGTGCAGCAGAGAGATTTGACGGCGGATGAAATCCGCCGCAATCATCTCGAGGGTGAGCCCGGCCTCGGTAAGGCGGCGAATCCTGGTGGTGGTGATCGAAAACTTCTTGTCATTGGGGTTGAGGTCGCCCCAGTCCGTGCCACAGAGTAGCGGCTCCCGATGAATGCCCCGACAGAACTCCGGTGGGTTCTCCTCCATGATCTAGCTCCACCGGCCCCGCCACTCCTCCCACCTCTCCTTCGTGGCACCCTCTAGGTAGGCGCCTTTGTCCTGGGCCCTCGGGATCCAGGCGACGGTTCCTGAAAGGGTGCCCCCGGGTTGGACGCGGGGGGAGAAGTAGTGGCGGAAAAGCGCCGTGCTGGGCACCACCCCGGTGAAGCCCTCATAGAGGTGAGCGAAGTACGCCAAGCACGCCGCAACATTCAGCATGAGGTCCAACAGATGGAAGCCAAAAGTGCGCATGACGTCATTGAAGAAATCTGAAAAAGGGGGGCAGAGCCCGCAGAAGAAGAAGTCGACGAAGAATGGGTACCGTTTTGGGCCGCCCTTGTTGCAATCTGCGGGGAGGGCGTGCGTGGCAGGGTGCGCCGTCGTCGCCGCCCCCCACAAAGGCTTGAAGTAGTCCTTGAGCTCAAAGATGTCGACTGACAACGGGGTGAAATAGGCGGACTACGCCCGTCGCGCCGCCGCCTCGCTCTCCGACGTCTCCTTCTCCTTCGTGTCCTTGGCTACACCTTTGCCCTTGCTAGATTTAGGCGCCATGGCGGCTGGGAGGGGGGCGAGGGACCGAAGGTAGTAAGGGGCGCAACAGCAGCGAGTAGGAGCTTGAGGAGGAAGAAGATGGGGACGACGGTGTCGAGATTAGGGAAAGTAAAGAGGGTAAATGAGCCGCGCGCCCGCGGTTATTCCTTTTTATGGGGAAAATACAGGCCGCCTCTTTCCCATTTATTACGACATGACGCATGCCTGTAGCAACCACCCCACACATGCCTCCCACGTCATGCACGACCCCCACGTCGTGCATTCAACGCGGGTCATGGGGAAGCGCAGCGGAGGAGAAATGTTACTGCGGTAAAAACGGCCCCGCCTGCCCGCGCACCGTTTTGGGCCTAACCCAACAATTTGTTGCACTTATGTGTGGCCGAGGCCCGGGGGCTCATGTTGGTGTACTAAAGTAGGGGCGCTCCTTTGTACCCCTTACTTGTGCATGGGTGGTCAGAGCCGCGCCTATGGCCACGCCTAGCAGGGCAGAGGGAGGAGCCAAAGCCTGCAAGATAGTCAAAGCAGCACCAAGACAGAGGCATAAAGAGCAAGAAGGAGAGGTGGTTTCCCCCGGCAAGACCCTTGCCGGGGCGACCTCCACGACCCCGGCAAGGACCTTGCTGGGGCAGCTTACCCAACGCTAGCAGGGCACGCCACCCTTGAGCCCCAGGTTTCCCAACGCCACCAACCACGTTGAGACCAAGGCTCGGGAGGCGCCTCCATGATGGCATGTAGATCTTCGTGAAGACAAGAAACACTCCAAGTCAGATGAGGATTAGAAGAGGACGAACCTCGGCGAGATCCTTGCCAAGGAAACCCACGAGACCCCCGGCAAGATCCTTGCCGGGGACGACCACGACGCCACGGCAAGACCCTTGCCAGGGCCCCGGCAAGGCCCTTGCCAAGGAAATCCACGGGGCCACAGCTAAGCCCACACCTGCCAAGTTTCTGCCACCGCTCCCATGCAGCCGCCAGCCCACCAGCTAGGCAAGCACCTGCGTGTCGACGTGAGGTTTCCAAGCCTACGTGGTGGCATGCAAATCTTTGTGAAGGCCCTACCACCGCGCCACCTCAGCAGCCTGCCAGCCTACATGGTGCTAACCGCCTCGCTGGACCGGGCGCGTGTCGAACCAAGGCGAGGCGGCAGTAAAGCAAGGGGACACATCAGATGGCGCATTAAATGCATCTTGTCCCGTAATGGCTAAGCGATAAGCTTATCCACAGTACACCGATGCCACCTCCTGTGTGCCACTGTGGCGATCCCCTTGACTATAAAAGGAGGCCCAAGGAATCCAGGAGTAGGATTCAGACCCTTGGACAAGTTACACTCATTGTAGCTAGCTCAAGAACTCCAAGAACACTCATATACACATCAAAGCAGGACTAGGGTATTACGCATCCTCGCGGCCTGAACCTGGGTAAACGACCTGAGTGCTTGTGCTGATTACTGATCCCGCTCTTCTCACGACCCCGTGCCCCGCAACTGCAATAGGGACTTTTCTGATCCCATAGGTGTCGTTTTCCACCGACAGTGATAGGTATGTTATCCCACAAAGTTCAATAATGTAAAATGTGTGCGGTGCCTCTACTGACGCCAACGTGTCCATTTTCATAACTGTGTGCGATTGGTATTCCTATCACACACGCACACTGGTTTGAAACATTTGCCGTATTACCATGAATCGCATACGCATATGATACAAAACCGTGTGTGCATCCGTCGGGCATCGCAAATGTTTCATGTCAAAGAACCGTCTGTTCTCTATTTTTCATCGCCACATGCTGTTTTCTTTCTAACCGTGTGCACATTATTTTATTCGCTGCTGTATAATTTTATTTTTTTCTGTACTTTATTATTCGAATTGCAAATTTTGAAATATGAAACATGGAATTCAAATTGTCAGCACAATGGTTCAACAACGAATCCATAAATAAAATTGTCAGTACAATATGTTCAGTAATTACAGGATTAGACAACAATTAACTATGATGAACAACAATATTTAGAGGCAGTAAAGGTGAAGAGACAAGTGTAAATCATTTTGACTGCCGATGGTTTTGAAGAAGCGGAATGCCCATAATGTGCCTTCCTGCATGCCATAGGCATGAACAACTTTTGTCCAACCCCTTGTGACGATCGCCCGCCCATCCTTCACCGCCTTCAGGAAGACTTCTAGAGCATTATTATGGCATCATGAATTATATACTTTAACCTTAGTTGCCTCCACTCCAGTCATGTAGCTTGCAAGGTAATCATCAGTAAATAGCTTCGAAAACCACTGAAAAGGCAAAAAATTTAGATACTGAAGTCTAACAGAGTTACTTGTTGTGGGCAGGGGGAAGGCAACACATTACTTACCATCCTAAAGTTCACTATTGTCTTAGATAAAGTGTAATTAAAGATCTTAATCCCATCACCCGTTTCTTTTGCCTAACAATCTTTCTTAATTTCCTCACTTGACGCTTGTTCATGAATATCTCATTGCCCCAAACACAAAAGGGATCGAAGCGTGGATTAGTATCAATCATATATGTACCTACAAGCAACCAGTAAATGTTAGAAACTAAACTGAGATTGCACAAATGATGTAAAATACAACTACCTACGTTCCTAAGTACAAGTATTTTTAGAGATTTCAATATGAACTACATACAGATGTATATAGAATTATAGATATAGTTTATATTAGAATCTAGATTCACTCATTTTGCTCCGTATGTTGTCTATATTGGAATCTGTAAAAATACTTATATTTAGGAATAGATGGTGTATAAGACAGGGATGTAGCTAACCTCGACGGCAAACAACAGCATCGCCCATTGTAGCCCTGCGTAAGTACATGGAAAGCCAATGTTAACCACAACAGGGTTAACATCCACCAAAAATAGCAAATGGTAATAAAACGACAACATCTGTAGTGATATCTTCATTGTGAAAGAGTAGCACGGTAGCAAAGGGATGGATTAAAAAAGGATACAACTGTTAATTGCAACAGGCTTAACAACATCCTAAGTCATGTTTTGTAAGTTTGTAGCCATCGTAATACAACTGTTTAAAAATGGATACAACTGTTAATTGCAATAGGCTTAATAGCCATTGAAACTAGTACCGATAAAAATGTAATTGTCAGAGTTAAACAACACAAGGCAGGTGCTGCCAGAGCAAAGAATGGCCCAATTGTCTATAAAAAGGTAGGGACAATAGCTAAAATGTGTTAGGCATGTTAACTACAACATGATTAATACATCGACCATATGAAACATAGCCATTAATTGCAACTGGTATTGGTAAGATTGAACTGGTGAGTTCATACTTGGTAAGTCTTGAGAGGTAGTTGCTGGGGCACTTCATCTTGGCCAGAGCCCGCCCAAAGTCAGCGGCGACGGAGGCAAGCTCTTCCTCCAGGTCTAAGCATGGATCAGTGCCGCTAACATGTGTACCTACAAGAAGCAAATAAATGTTAGAAGCTAAACTACAATTGCACAAATGATGTAAAATACTGTAAGACATGGGATGCAGCTAACCTTGATGGCAAACAACAACATCACCCGTTATGACCCTGCGTAAGTACATGGAAAGGCATGTTAAGTAAAACAAGGTTAGAATCCACCAAAATAGCAAATGGGCAGCATCTCTAGTATATCTTCATTCTGGAGACTAGCACGGTAGCAAAGGATAGATTAAGAAATGGATACAACTGTTAATTGCAACAGTCTTAACAGCATCCTAAGTCATGTTTTGTAAGTTTGTATCCATTGAAATACAACTATTTAAAAACAGATACAACTGTTAATTGCAACAGGCTTAATAGCCATTGAAATCGGTACTGATAAAATGCAATTGGCAGAGTTAAACATGACAAGGCAGGTACCGCCAGAGTAGAGAATGGCCCAGTTGTCTATAAAAAGGTAGGGAAAATAGCTAAAACATGTTAGTCATGTTTACTACAACATGCTCAATACATCGATCGTACAAAACATAGCCATTAATTGCAACTGGTATTGGTAAGATTGAACTGGTGAGTTCATACTTGGTAAGTCCTGAGAGGTAGTTGCTGGGGCACTTCATCTAGGCTAGAGCCCGCCCAAAGTTAGCGGCGGCGGAGGCGAGCTGTTCCTCCGGGTCGAAGCGTGGATCAGTGCCACTGACATGTGTACCTACAGGCAACCAGTAAATGTTAGAAGTTAAACTGCAATTGCACAAATGATGTGAAATACTGTAAGACATGGGATGCAGCTAACCTCAACGGCAAACAACAGCATCGACCATTATGACCCTGCGTAAGTACATGGACATGCATGTTAAGTACAACAGGGTTAGCATCCACAAAAAATAGCAAATGGGAAGCATCTCTAGTGATATCCCGAGTCATGTATTGTAAGTTTGTTGCTGGTATTGGTGAAATTGAGCTAGAAAGTTAATACTTGAACAACACACAGTGCGCGGTACTGAAATAAACAAGGCACAAACATGCTTAATACATCAACCATACAAAGCATAGCCATTGCAAGTGGTATTGGTAAGATGGAGCTGGTCAGATCATACCTGGTAAGTCCTGGGGGGGGGGGAGGTAGTCGTTGGGGCACTTCCTCTAGTCCAGAGCCTGCATCAAGTCGGTGGCAGCAGAGGCGAGGTGTTCCTCTGGGTCAACACGCACAATGGCCATCGCACCATCGACTACCATCAGCTCCTCGAACTCCACGTGATATGTGGTTGGGCTTGCGCGACGATGCTCTAGAGGTAGGGTGGTGGGGATTTGTAGGCATGAGGATGTTTCACATGCGCCATTTCGCAATCAGGATGGGGCCATGATAGAGAATGCTGGGTTACCTGACTGGATCCGAGTAGAACTTAGATGTGGTTGAAAGCTGTGGTTGCGGTGACGGAGGTTTGAGCTGACGGTAGGGGGCAGGGGGGAGGGGGAAATACTGAGGAAATTTGATGGGTGGGGATATGGTCGGAGGAATAAATTGTGAAATCGCGCGCCTATTGAAAATTTCGCTGCAAAACTTGAAACTTGGGCGGGGGAAACACACCACGCAGACGAAGCGCGTAAAATACTCGTGTGTGAGAAAAGATAAAATTGGCAAATCACATCTCCAAAAAATGTACACGTGTAGTTGATTTCTTCGATCAATTGGTACGCCTGGTTTATTAGGAAACATCGCATAGGTAACTGACTTATGGATCATTAACGCAAAACAACGCACACGGGTACACCATAGAAACCGTGTGTTTTGTGATCTTCTAATAATTCTTATATCTATCAACATCTCCGACCATACCTAATTTCAAAAATCTCTTTCATTGTATCAGGATTATTCAATGCACATGAACAAGGCAAGGTGACACCCGATGAGCAATAATCGGTTTGTGAAATGCAATCAAGTGTCAAGCTGCCTCGCTCGCATAGCTAGACTTGATCCTATGCAACAAGAGAGAAGCTTGTTGCCATCCGCCGATGCGGCAATTTAAGCCGGTGTGCGGCCAACTCGCATGGCGAGGTGGGACTAAAAACCAACTAAGGCCAACTCTAGTCTCCTCTGGTGGCCGCGGGCGGACGTTTCAGGAGTACTTAGGGCCAGGGTGCATCTACAAAACTTCAGTGAACACATGCTAATCAATGCTCAAATGATGCACTTACCGACATTGTATGTTAATAATAGATAGTACCAACTTAAAGTACTACTGGTAATTTGCTCTAAAACTAGTACATATGTAGTACTAGTAGATGCTCATAATTAATTATAAAAACTTACGGGCAACACACGCATTAACTACTTCTCACATGCTACCATCGGGGTGTGCTGGCCAGATGCCGGCGTTATCCTTCCCGGCCTTGTAGGCGGCAACCCACCATGCTTCGATCTCCGCCAAGCTCTTCTCAGCATGGTGCACGGCTTCTTCTTTCTTGCGGCGGCAGGACTCTCTTTTCTTTACTGCTTCCTTCCTTTTTCCGCTCCTTCTATGCAGCTTTGGCCGCCTCTAGATCCACCATCCATTTGGCCATGGCAGCCCCACATAACTGTGTGGCCGCCAGCGGCGATGAACTCGGCATGGCGAGATGCCATCACTTCCTTACCATGTGTGCGGTCGCAGGCGGCAAGGAACACGGCACGGCGGGATGCCATCGCTTCCTTACCAGTTACTGTGCACCGCAGTGCCATGAATGACGCTTGGAGAGAGCTCTGGGACGGAGTGGCCGGGCAGCCATACAGTGTAGTGATTTTTAAGAGCTCAACGACAATTTTTCTCGTTCATTACCACACACGGTTCATCTCCGTCACCTCCAGAAATAGTGTGCGCTGAGCCTACCGTGTGTTGCGTTCTGATTAGCGGAAACCCCTGCCACGCGGATCGCGCGTGTGCACTGTAGGATGCGCCGCGATCGAACGACAATCCACATCCCTCACATCACACCCGTGCAGCTGTAGCTGGATTGGATTTATATGCGCTAAATGCCTAGGAAATGCACATAATCCCCTAAATATGGTAAATGAGCCCGGAAAAATGCAAAATTTGAACACCATGATTTGCAAGGTGTATGTTCGTCATAGAAAAAAACTCCAAGGCAAAGAACAAAGAAAATTTAGATTCCCCTTCAATCTCGGTGATTTCCCTCTCGAAAGTATAGAACTTCCTTGGTGATAGTTCGATTTATGAAGGGCGTGCATGACGACATAAGCCAAACCTTCTCAAATTTTTACCAAGGCATGGTGAGGCCATACCATGGCACCATGTTAGGCACCATCTTTTCAAGCATTTATTTCATTTTTCTATAGTTGAAAACCCAATAAACAAACATTTGTGGTTGAGTATTGCCACACATTTCATCAAAATATCTGCCCATTTCTTGTAAAAGGCATGAGAATTTACTAAATGGCACACGCTTGGTTTTCCACGCCATTCTTGTGCACCCTTTCATGCTCCAATTGTTTGTACTTGAATTATGTGCATTAATGCCTAGAAAATGCACATAATCCTCTAAATATGGTAAATGAGCCCGGAAAAGTGCCAAATTTGAACACGATGATTTGCAGGGTGTATGTTCATCGTAGAAAAAAACTCATGGACAAAGGACAGAGTAAATTCGGATTCCCCTTCAATCTTGGTGATTTCCCCCTCGTAACCATGAAACTTCCTCGGTGATGGTTTGATTTATGAAAGGCATGCATGATGACATAATATGGCAAACATTCTCAAATTTTTACAAGGGCACGGTGAGGCCATACCATGTCACCACGCCAAGCGTCATGTTTTCCAAGCATGTATTTCATTTTTGTATAGTAGTTAACCCAGTAAACGACGCGTTTGTGGTTGACTATTGCCACACATTTCCTTGAAATCTCTACCCATTCCTTGTAAAAGGCATGAGAATTTACTAAATAGCACGAGCATGGATTTCCAGACCGTTCTTGTGCACCTTTTCATGCACCGATTGTTCTAATTTGAATTATGTACATTAATTCCTAGAAAATGCATATAATCCCCTAAATATGGTAAATGAGCCCGGGAAAATTTCAAATTTGAACACGTTGCATGGAAGGGGGTATGTTGATCGTTGGAGGAAAACTGAAGGACAAACCAGGACAGAAATTTGGATTCCCCTTCAATCTTTGTGATTTAGTGGCACCCCGGCTCAGAGCAACCCGTTTACCTTGCATTGCCAACACAGTGATCATGTCTTCTGGCAATACACAACATCTTGGTACAGAAAACAACCACTTTTATTGATACTAGCGGAAGCATAGTGCAATATTACATCAAGCATCGAGGCCAAGCGGCACACACGGTGCGGTTGAACAATTTGTACATTATTTAGTGAACATAAAGGGGCCTCGAACACGATAACTACAAGACAGCGGAACAACGACGAAGCGGGACTCCATAGCATAGGGACACCAATGTGGACACGATCTAGACACGACAACACTCTGATCCAGTTAGACTTTCCTGAAATCTCGCATAACACGCTAGGTCAGTACATTGAATGTACTTGCAAGCTCACAATAAGCATAAACATAATGGCAAACAATATCATGACATTTAATCAAGTTAAATGCAAACAACAACATGCTACTTATGTCATGCAACCAACTTGTGCACCGAGTCCCTCGGACTCTCTTACCAACGGGTTACCTCGTAACCAAACGGTAATCATTCACGGATCACAAACGTAACCACACTGGGTTCAACGGGTTGCCTCGTAACCAAACTGTCAGTCTCACTGACATCATCAGTACTCAACCGGTGCCATGCAAATAACTTAGTGTGCAAGATTTACTTTATAAAATTTGATCCATGGTGTGACCTACTTACGAACTGGACCCTTTTCCGTGGGTGCGGCTATCGATAGATTTCACACACACACTCTGCAGAGGTTAGTACACTGTACCCACACCATAGAACCCATGGCCTCTCACTCCCATTTGGGTGGACCAACGGCGTTCCGACAAAACCGATCTATTGCCCATGACACTCTCCCAGCCACTCTGACCAACTCCCCTCTGGGCTAAGTCATGGGTGGCCCCGTGCCTACCAAAGGCATCAACGGCCTCCGTCTTGGCAAAACAAAAATGGTCCCAAACAGGGACAAGGTACCATCTCAACAAAAATGGGCACACAAGGTTATGTCTGCTTACCGAGCCTGGGTACCGTACGCCCATAACCTTCCCTCGTTGGAGGCACTTGCGACGTGCATGACAATAGACCCAGTTAGGACCTTCCCATAAAGGCAAATGTGGTTGCACTGGTCAGCTCGATTCTGTGGCACCATGACCCGATCAACTTTATGTTCAAGTTCAATTAACATCAAGTTTAACTTGAAATAAAATGCTCGAGTCACCATATGCCATGCTCAAACAACCATATGACATGCATCACATATCACTTAGAATAAACAGATCAACCTCATCAAAAGTTCTTCTTGCACAAATCACCACTAGACTTTACTGATTCTTTCTCATTGGTTATTTGCACTCAGTATTTTTAGTTTATCATTTACAATATGAAATCCAGCATGCACATACAAAAAATAATACCGATTCTAGCCATACCATAGTCATAGCAAAACCACATAGTCAAACTACTCATTCTAGATCACACTAGTCCAAGTACTCACTTCTGTAAACTAAACATTTTACTCATTACAAAATAACTAACACAAGCATTATTCATTAAATAACTATATGCAAGAAATAACTTATATTCAAGTTGGAAAATCATGGATATTGCAAAGACACCATGAAAATGTTGTTGTGGCTTGCGTTAGTTCAGGGGAGCTTCACACTCCTCTTGGATCTCTTCAAGACAAGCTTCTCCTTCTAAAAATAATTAAAATGACAAAAATAAAACATCAAGAACACTTCTGAAAATTACCAGAAAATCTAGACAGCAGACACAATTCTCATCTTTGGTGTGCTGCTAGGTCTTTCTAGTAAGAACACAATGCAAAAAGAATCAACTCATTTGGACTTGTGGTTTAAAAGTTACAGTAGGTCAAAGTTTCTCGTCAAATTTGATTTAAATTTTGAATAAAAGAATATCAGGGAGGTGACGTCGATGGCGCACTTCGGGTATGCGCCAGCACTCATACCGCTTCGGGCGTGGCCTGAGAGGCTGACCGCAGGCCCCACTGGTCAGGTCAGAGGGAGAGAGAGAGAGGGAAACAGAGGCGGGCGGCACGTCGGCGGCACGTTCTCTGGCGAGGAGTGCCTGAAGGCTAGATCTAGAGGGATATAAAGAGAGAGGAGGTCGAGGTACACCTGCTCGTACCCATAGTTTGGCTAGGGGTGGTCGGGCGGGGTCAGAACGGGCCTCTCCAGCGGTGGCAGGAAGCAGAGGTCGCCAGAGTTGGAGACGACGACGTCGTGGGGCTTCACCAGGGGCTCCAACGGGGTCGGACGGCACCAGTGAGCCACCAGCAAGCCACCTGAGGAGTGGGTTGAGTTCGAGGGGCACTGTAGTGAGGTGGAGGGGCTGCGGGGAATCGTCGGTGAGCTCAGGTCGGGGTGGTGGCCAGAGGCCTGCCTGGCCGGGCTACGGCTGTTCTACGAGCTTGTGGAGGTTGTGTGAGTGAGGGGTGAGGCTCAAGGAGTCCGGAGGGGGCCATATTTATAGGCAAGAGAGAGGAGGGGATCGGGGCTCCACCAGAAGGCTCTGGACACATTGCTCAGCAACGAACGGTGTCAGCGAGAGGGGGAGAAGGCGATGCAGCTCACGCGGCACTATGGAAGGGCGGAGGCAAGCACAGGAGCCAGGAAGGCGACGAGCACAGTGGGACGAGCGCACTGTTGGCTTGGCCATGCCGTGCCCGTGCTCGCTGCGGCGAGCTCCGGCATTGGCGAGCACCAGGGAGGAGTTAAGAGGGTCGAGACGATGATCGTGGCATGATTTGGCAAGGTGCGGTGGTCGGGGAAGCAAGCACGCGCGCAACAGTAGCTCGGGCGCGTCGGCTGCATGCCAGCACGCGTGGACGAACGCGGTCACCGCGTGAACTATGACATCAGGCTGCGCTAACCCTGAACTTCATGTCTGGCGTGCAGTCCTTGGTGCTTTGAGTTGTTCCAACGATTTGAGTTGAACCTAGGAGCTGTGTGTGCGTGGTTTACTTCCTGGTAAGTTTCTGGACAGTAACTTGTGAGGTTTACTGTGAGTGATCTAGTAAGAGTTAAGGGCTGGGCTTTAGAGTTTAGCTATCTCTTAGGAAGGTAATGAAGCTTAGAAAATATCAGCCCCATTGGATCAAGGAAAAACATACTTGCTGTGTAAAGTGGCTATTTTGTCCAGAACAGAAATCATTTTCTATAGCAGAAATATTACAAAAAGTTATGCAATATTTTTTCTCAGAGAGGTGCCCTAGGGTTTAAAGAATATTTGGGAATTTTCTCAGGATTTTTGGAGCAAAAAAATGGGGGTTGCTTTGGAGCATACTTCTTTGAAGTGAATTTCAGAGAAGAAAATGAATATTTTTCCTTTATGAAAATATTCCTTGGGTCATTTTTGGGATTTTGTAGAGAAGGAAAGATGATTTAGGGGTGGATGGATCACTTGGGTGAAAATCAAGGATATGCCCAAGTGTTCAAGTCCATTTGAATTGATTCAAAACTTCAAATCCAAACCAAAGTAAAAATAAGTCCAGAAAAAGAGAGAAGGCAAAACCAGGCTGTCACAACCGCTCCCCACTTAGGATGAATCTCGTCCTCGAGATTTGGTTGCCTGGGAAAACAATTCTAGATATGATGTCCTTCAAAATTCCTCTCTTTCCCAGGTTGCTTCTTCCTCGATATGATTCTCCCATTGAACCTTATAAAACTTGATCGCCTTACTGCGTGTGACCCTTTCTGCCTCATCCAATATTCTGAACGGTCTCTCCACATAGGTTAAATCCTTAGCAAGCTCAATTTCTGACATATTAGTCCTTTTCTCGGGTGGTGAAATACAACATCGCATCTATGAGACAAGGAACACATTATGTACCTCTGACAATTCCGGTGGTAATTCCAACTGATATGCAACTGTGCCAACTCTGGTCATGACTGGGAATGGACCAATATATCTTGGTGCCAATTTTCCTCTGGTCTGAAATCTCTTGATTCCCTTCATAGGTGTGACTCGGAGATACACATGTTCTCCGGGCTCAAAACTGACTTGCCGGTGTTTGGCTTCATAATAACTTTTATGTCATGACTTAGCCAACTGCAGTCTATCTCGGATCTCCTTGACTTGTTTTTTAGCCTCCAATATTAAATCGGTCTCGAAAATGCGGTTGTTTCCGGTTTGGGACCAACTTAGTGGAGTGTGGCACTTATGGCCATACAAAGCTTCATATGGTGACATCTTCAGACTAGTCTGGAAACTGTTGTTATATGAGAACTCCGCATACGGCAAGCAATCTTCCCACTTGGGTCCATGGGCTAAAGCACATGCTTGGAGCATGTCTTCAAGGATTTGATTTACTCGCTCAGTCTGACGATCGGTCTATGGGTGATAGGCGGTGTTGTATTTGAGGGCAGTTCCCAAGGCTTGATGGACTCAGGACCAGAATGCGGAGCTGAAGAGTGAACCTCGGTCTGAAGTGATTGTTCTTGGCCCTCCATGTAGACTGACAATCCGGGACACATATAATTGTGCAAGTTGGTCAGCTCGGTATGTGGTGTGGATGGGAATAAAATGAGCCACCTTAGTCAGCATGTCCACTATGACCCATATTGCATCATTGCCTCGATGAGTCCTGGGTAGACCGGTCAAAAATTCCATGCAAACATCATCCCATTTCCATTGCAAGATAGGTAGGGGTTGGAGAAGTCCGACGGGTTTCTGGTGATCCGCCTTTACTTTGTTGCATATATCATAACAAGCGACAAAGTATGCGAGGTCTCTTCTCATTCCATCGCACCAAAATAACTGCCGAACGTCTTCGTACATTTTGATACCTCTAGGGTGAATTGAATACGAGGATTCGTGTGCTTCTGCCAAAATCTTCTTTCTCAAGTCTGCTCGCTCGGGTACACATATGCGTCCTCGAAATCTTAGTGTACCTTGCGGATCCTTAGAGAAATCTTGAGTCTTGCCTTCTTGTAGACATTTGAGATGGCCTTGTAGAATTGGGTCATCCACCTGGGCCATGCGAATCTCATCCTCAAGAGTAGGAGTTACTTACAATATATTTGCAAGACCAGCGTCTACGATTACCAAGTTGAGCTGAGCAATCTCTTGTTGGAGTTCGAGAGGCAAGGATTCCATCATGGCATTTAAGCTGGCAGGCTTGCGACTGAGGGCATCAGCAACCTTGTTGGCTTTACCCGGATGGTAATTTATTCCCAGATCATATTCCTTCACCAACTCGAGCCATCTTCTCTGTCGAAGGTTTAAGTCTGGCTGAGTAAATATATATTTGAGGCTCTTGTGGCTGGTAAATATCTGACACCTTTTTCCAATGAGGCAATGTCTCCAAATTTGTAGAGTGTGCACAACTCTGGCCAACTGCAAATCATGCGTAGGGTAATTACCTTCGTGGGGTCGTAGATGGCAAGATGCATAGGCTACAACCTTGCCATCTTGCATGAGTACTCATCCAATACCTTTCCGGGACGCATCACAATACACATCAAAGCTGCGGTAAATGTCTGGGAGAGTCAATACCAGTGCTGATGTTAATATGATCTTTAGCTCGTTAAAGCTCTTCTCACAATCCTTAGTCCATTCAAACATCTTATATTTCTTAAGGAGCTCGGTCATTGGCTTGGCAATCTTGGAAAAATCCTTCGATGAACCGGCAGTAATATCCGGCTAAGCGAGGAAAACTTCGGATTTCAGATATAGTCGTGGGTGCTGCCCAATCAAGCACGTCTTTCACTTTTCTGGCATCCACAGCTATGCCTTCCGGTGACAGAACATATCCCAAAAATCCGACTTGTTTGAGCCAAAAATCACACTTGCTGAATTTTTCATATAGCTGATGGTCGCGGAGTCTCTACAAGACTGCTCTGAGGTGTTCCTTGTGCTCTTCTTCACCTTTTGAGTATATGAGAATGTCATTGAGGAAGACCACCACAAACTTATCCAAGAAATCCATAAATACCTTATTCATCATATGCATGAAAAAGGCAGGGGAATTCGTGAGACTGAAAGACATGACAGTATATTCGTAAAGATCGTATCGGGTAGTGAATGTGGTCTTAGGAATATCCTCCTTGATCTTGAGTTGATGGTACCCGATCCTTAAATCAACCTTGGAAAATACTTTTCCTCCATTGAGCTGATCAAACAAATCATCAATCCTTGGCAGCGGGTATTTGTTCTTGATGGTGACATCGTTCAATCGACGGTAGTCCACACACATTCTGAGACTGCCGTCTTTCTTGTCCACAAATATTGCGGGTGATCCCCATGGTGAAGAGCTTGGGCGGATATATCCTTTCTGAGGCATCTCATCAAGCTGCTTCTTTAATTCTACAAGTTCAGATGAAGGCATCTGATAATACTTCTTGTATAATTGTATTGTCCCGGGCACAAGATCAATTGCAAACTCAAGCTCTCGGTCTGGCGGCATTCCTGATAATTCCTCGGGGAATACATCATGAAACTCACTGACCACAGGAATTAAATCCAATCCTTCAGCTATAGCGGTGAAGACTAGTTCTTTCTGGGGTATGCTTCTACGGGCATAGAATTTTGTGGATTGCCCTTCCTGACTTGTCAAGGTGACTTCTCGGGTCGCACAATTGATGCACACTTGATATTGGGTCAACCAGTTCATTCCCAAAATAACATCCAACTTGGCAGACTCGATGAGTATCAAAGTAGTTGGAAAACAGACTCCATTGATATCAATTTCCAAATTACGGCAGACCAGATTGCTTCTGAACACGGATCCCTGGGATTGAACCATCATACCTTTTCCCAAAATAGAGCAAGGAAATTTGTTTTGGGCAACGAAACTCCGAGAAACAAAAGAGTGGGAAGCCCCAGAGTTAAATAAAATTATTGCAGGTATGTTATTAACAGGAAACATACCAATGACGACTTTAGGGTTTTCTTGGGCTTTTTCTGCGGAGAGGTGATGAACTTGCCCTTGGATGGTTTTCTGGACAGGGTATGGCCCCATGTGGTTGACTTGTAGCCGGAATGGGGCATTTGACTTCTTGGGGCACTGTCTGGCATAATGTATGTTTTTTCCACAACTGAAGCAAGAGTTGTTGCGCTGACATTCTTCGCACACTGGACTGGTCACGACATTCTTGACTTGATTAGTGGTCTTGTTCACATTCTGCTGCCAATTTGGTTTGTATTCCACTTGAGTTTGTTTCCAGGTACGGGTTTTTGTACTGGCCGTCCGTCCTTCTTAGGCTCGAATTTACGCTTGTGGTCATTATTCGCGGATCGGTTGTCATGCACAATCTTGTGCTCCCTTTCTGCAATGAGGTTTTTTTTACCAAAGTCTGAAAATCTGGAAGTCGAGCATACTGAGAGTACACCTGAGGTGTTGGTTTAATCCTCCAAGGAACCTATCGATCTTATTTTCTTCTGTGGCCACATCATAGAGAGAATAACGGGCCAAATGGTTGAACTTGTGCAAATATTCACTTACTGACAGATTTCCTTGAGTGAGAGCGAGGAATTCACGTTGCTTGACCTTCACGATACCAGCGGGAATATGGTACTTGCAGAAATGGTCCTTGAAATTAGTCCAAGTAATTTCTTTGCCCGTAGGCCACATAGCTTTAAAATTATCCCACCATATAGTAGCAACTCCTTCAAGATAATGTGTAGCGAACGGAACCTTGTCGGCTTCTTCAGTGCGAGCAATCTCCAGCTTCATCTCAATAGTTCGCAACCAATCATCGGCTTCCAAAGGATCAACCGCTTGACTGAAACTGGGAGGCTTAGTCCTTTGAAAATCTGACAACTTTGAGTGATGACCATTTTGATTTCCATTTTGCCAAACCATAGCTTGTACACTTTTTAACAGCTCAATGAAATCTTTGTTTCTTCTTTCTTCAAACATGCGCATAATTTGTTCAGTGGAAGGCGGATTTGGCGGGGGAGGCAGTGGTTGCGGATATGGCTTGGGGGAATGTCCTATCTATCTTGCTGAGCGACGAACAGGGGCATCCTCATAAGACTTTGTGCTGCTGCCTCCCCGCGTCATCCTACTGTTTGTTTTTCCCAATAAAAGCAACCTTGATGAGGAACATCAAAAAAATGGGAAGAAAAGCCAGCAACAAACCCGAAAGAAGCGAAACAAAAAAATCGAGAAACACAGCGAACAATAAAAAGTTCTAGCATAATTATACATAGACTCGTACATGAAAGGGAGACATCATGACGGGTGGGACTACATCATGGCTCATACAACTACATCCGTACAACACATGACTACTGTGGATAGTCTGATGCTCTAGGGCTCTGCCTGCTCTGCTAGATCCTCTCCTGGGTCAGACTCAGATCCTGAACTGACTACGTTAACTGAGACCTCCGGGTTAAAGGTAACACGACGTCGCTTCCTCGAGGTCTCTCCCTCGGAGGTGGGAGCGGGATGAGAAGGGATCATGGGAGCTGCGGGGGTAGCGAGAAGGGAAGCCCACTCAGCAGGACCACTGTGTGGGTTCACTGTCGAGGTGCTCGAGCTACTCGGAGGAGTAACCGGGGAAATAGGCAAGCTACAAGCGGGGGCAATATAAGGAGTAAATCCCATAGAAGGTGGAGTGGGGTAGGACCTAGCGGCGACTAAAGTAGTATGAGCACGAGTCAGCTCTCAAGCCAGCTCGTGAATCAGAAGATAACTAGCAGTGTTATATCGAGAAAGGTGGCTAGTGTCACTATCGGACGCCGGATCAATGACAGGAAAACGGACACGACCATCATCGTGCAAAGATAGATAGTAGTGAAAACTTGGGTGAGTCTGCATCCAAACCCCGGTATAGTGTAACTCAACGAGAATCTCAAACGCAGCAAATTGAATGACCTGAGCGGCGGTAGAAGCATAACCGCTCCGAGAGGTGCGAGTATAAGAGCCTAATGGCGAACTGGTGCACAGAGTAAGCAAGGCATGATACTCGTACACTAAGTCGGCTAGACGCTCCCGCTACACCCGGTACGCTGGGTCGTCACCGTGAGGGTAAAGTTGATGTCATACATTCCGAACAAGATGCAGCGAAGTGTATGGCAACAACTCGAACTAGCACAGATACGGTACTGGAGCCATCTACACTCACAACCATTAACCGGTTAGAAATAACAATAAACCAAATGCATGCAATGCAACATCGAGATGCAAGCACTACCAGCACTCAATTAGCAAACTAGCTAGCGTTCAACTAACGTGTCGTGGTCTAGCATGTCCTACAGTCAGCACGGCTCTAATACCAAGCGTTGTAGCACCCTGGCTCAGAGCAACCGGTTTACCTTGCATTGCCAAACCAGAGATCATGTCTTCTGGCAATACACACCATCTTGGTACAGAAAACAACCGCTTTATTGATACTAGCGGAAGCATAGTGCAATATTACATCAAGCATCGAGGCCAAGCGGCACACATGGTGCGGCTGAATGATACGTCTCAACGTATCTATAATTTTTGATTGTTCCATGCTATTATATTACCCGTTTTGGATGTTTACGGGCTTTACTTTACACTTTTATATCAGTTTTGGGGCTAACCTACTAACCGGAGGCCTAGCCCGAATTGCTGTTTTTTTTCCTATTTGAGTGTTTCGAAGAAAAGGAATATCAAACGGAGTCCAAATGGAATGAAACCTTCGGGAGCGATCTTTTTGGAACAAACACAATCCAGGAGACTTGGAGTGAATGTCAAGAAGTAAATGAGGCAGCCACGAGGGTGCCTGGTGCACCCTAGGGGGGCAGGCGCACCGCCACCCTTTTGGGCCCCTCGTGGCTCCCCTGACCTACCTCCTTCGCCTATATATATCCACGTACCCCGAAAACATCCAGGAGCACCATGAAAAACTATTTCCACCGCTGCAACCTTCTGTATCCGCGAGATCCCATCTTGGAGCCTTTGTCGGCGCTCCGCCGGAGGGGGAATCAACCATGGAGGGCCTCTACATCATCTCCAAGGCCTCTCAGATGAGTTGTGAGTAGTTTACCACAGACCTTCGGGTCCATAGTTATTAGCTAGATGGCTTCTTCTCTCTCTTTGAATCTCAATACAAAGTTCTCCTCGATCTTCTTGGAGATCTATTCGATGTAACTCTTTTTGCGGTGTGTTTGTCAAGATCCGATGAATTGTGGTTTTATGATCAAGTCTATCTATGAGAAATAATTGAATCTTCTCTAAATTCTTTTATGTGTGATTGGTTATCTTTGCAAGTCTCTTTGAATTATCAGTTTGGTTTGGCCTACTAGATTGATCTTTCTTGCAATGGGAGAAGTGCTTAGCTTTGGGTTCAATCTTGGAGTGTCCTTTCCCAGTGACAGCAGGGGCAGCAAGGCACGTATTGTATTGTTGCCATCGAGGATAAAAAGATGGGGTTTATATCATATTGCTTGAGTTTATCCCTCTACATCATGTCATCTTTCTTAATGCGTTACTATGTTCTTCATGAACTTAATACTCTAGATGCAGGCAGGAGTTGGTCGATGTGTGGAGTAATAGTAGTAGATGAAGAATCGTTTCAATCTACTTGTTGCGGACTTGATGCCTATATACATGATCATGCCTAGATATTCTCATAACTATGCACTTTTCTATCAATTGCTCGACAGTAATTTGTTCACCCACCATAATACTTATGCTATCAGAGAAGCCACTAGTGAAACCTATGGCCCCCAGGTCTATCTTTTATCATATAAGTTTCCCATCTACTTTTATTTGCATCTTTTACTTTCCAATCTATATCATAAAAATACCAAAAATATTTATCTTATCTTATTATCTCTATTAGATCTCACTTTCGCAAGTTACCATGAAGGGATTGACAACCCCTTTATCGCATTGGTTGCGAGGTTCTTGTTTGTTTGTGTAGGTGCGTGGGACTTTTGAGGAGCCTCCTACTGGATTGATACCTTGGTTCTCAAAAAATGAGGGAAATACTTACGCTACTTTGCTGCATCACCCTTTCCTCTTCAAGGGAAAACCAACACAGTGCTCAAGAGGTAGCACTGAACAATATGTACATTATTTACTGAACATAAATGGGCCTCGATCACGAAATCTACTCGGCAGCGGAACGACGACGAAGCGGGACTCCAGAGCACAGGGCCACCGATGTGGACACGATCTAGACACGGCAGCACTCCGATCCAGTTAGACTTTCCTAAAATCTGGCATAACATGCCAGGTCAGTACATTGAATGTACTTGCAAGCTCACAACAAGCATAAACATAATGGCAAACAATATCATGACATTTAATCAAGTTAAATGCAAACAACAACATGCTACTTATGTCATGCAAACAACTTGTGTACCGAGTCCCTCGGACTATCTTACCAATGGGTTACCTCGTAACCAAACGGTGATCATTCATGGATCACAAACGGAACCACACTGGGTTCAACGGGTTACCTCGTAACCAAATGGTGATCATTCACGGATCGCAAACATAACCACACTGGGTTAAACAGGTTACCTCGTAACCAAGCGGTGATTCTCACTGACATCATCAGTACTCAACCAGTACCATGCAAATAACTTAGTATGCAAGATTTACTTTATAGAAGTTGATCCATGGTGTGACCTACTTACGAACTGGACCCTTATCCGCGGGCGTAGCTATCGATAGATTTCACACACACACTCTGTAGAGGTTAGAACACTATACCCACACCACAGAACCCATGTCCTCGCACTCCCATTCGGGTGGACCAACGGTGTTCTGACAAAACCGATATATTGCCCATGACACTCTCCCGTACACTCCGACCAACTCCCCTCTGGGCTAAGTCATGGGTGGCCCCGTGCCTACCAAAGGCATCAACGACCACCGTCGTGGCAAAACAAAAACGGTCCCAAACAGGGACAAGGTACCATCTCAACAACAATGGGCACACAAGGTCATGTCTGCTTACCGAGCCAGGGTACCGCATGCCCATAACCTTCCCTCATTGGAGGCACTGGCGACAGGCATGACAATAGACCTAGTTAGGACCTTCCCATAAAGGCAAATGTGGTTGCACTGGTCAGCTCAATTCAGTGGCACCATGACCCAATCAACTTTATGCTCAAGTTCAATTAACATCAGGTTTAACTTGAAATAAAATGCTTGTGTCACCATATGCCATGCTCATGCAACCATATGACATGCATCACATATCACTTAGAATAAACAGATCAACCTCATCAAAATTTCTTCTTGCACAAATCACCACTAGACTTTATTGATTCTTTCTCACTGGTTATTTGCACTCATTATTTTTAGTTTATCATTTACCATATGAAATCCACCATGCACATACGAAAAATAATACTGATGCTAGCCATACCATATTCATAGCAAAACCACATAGTCAAACTACTCATGCTAGATCACACTAGTCCGAGTACTCACTTCTATAAACTAAGCATTTTACTCATGACAAAATAACTAACACAAGCATTATTCATTAAATAACTATATGCAAGAAATGACTTATATTCAAGTTGTAAAATCATGGATATTTCAAAGACACCATGAAAATGTTTTTGTGGCTTGCCTTGTATTAGAGGAGCTTCACAGTCCTCCTGGATCTCTTCAAGAAAAGCTTCTCCTTCTGAAAATAATTAAAATGACAAAAAGAAAACATCAAGAACACTTCTGAAAATTAGCAGAAAATATAGACAGTAGAGGAAATTCTCATCTTTGGTGTGTTGCTAGCTCATTCTAGTAAGAACACAATGCAAAAAGAATCAACTCATTTGGACTTGTGGTTTAAAAGTTACAACATGTCAAAGTTTCTGGTCAAATTTGATTTAAATTTTGAATAAAAGAAAACCAGGGGGTGACGTCGATGGCGCACTTTGGGAATGCGCCACCACTCATACCGCTTTGGGCGCGGGCCGAGAGGCTGACCGCGGGCCCCACTAGTCTGGTTGAAGGGAGATAAAGAGGGAAACAGAGGCGGGCGACATGTTCTCTGGCGAGGAGTGCCTGACGGCTAGATCCAGAGAGATAGAAAGAGAGAGGAGGTCGAGGCGCACCTATCCGTACCCGTAATTTGGCTAGGGGTGGTCAAACGGGGTCATAACAGGCCTCTCCAGCGGCGGAAGGAAGGAGAGGTCGTCGGAGTTGGAGACGACGGCGTCGTGGGGCTTCACCAGGGGCTCCAATGGGGTCAGACGACACTAGTGAGCCACCAGCAAGGCGCCTGAGGAGTGGGTTGAGCTCGGGGGGCACTTTAGTGAGGTGGATGGGCTGCATGGAATCGCTGGTGAGCTCGTGTCGGGGTGGCGGCCAAAGGCCTGCCCGGCCGGGCTATGGCTTTTCTACGAGCTTGTGGAGGTTGTGTGAGTGAGGGGTGAGGCTCAAGGAGTCGGGAGGGGCCCGCATTTATAGGCGAGCGAGAGGAGGGGATCGGGGCTCCGCCGGAAGGCTCTGGACATGACGCCTGGCAACAAACAGCGTCAACAAGAGGGGGAGAAGGCGACGCAGCTCACGCGGGCACTGTGGGAGGGCGGAGACGAGCACAGGAGCCAGGAAGGCGACTATCACAGTGGCACGGGTGAACTGTTGGGTTGGCCGCGCCATGCCCATGCTCGCTGCGGTGAGCTCCAGCATCGACGAGTGCTAGGGAGGAGTTAAGAGGGTCGAGACGATGATGTGGTGCGGTTTGGAAAGGTGCTGCGGTCGGGGAAGCGAGCACGCGCGCAACAGCAGCTCGGGCGCGTCGCAGAGCGCGTCGGCCGCATGACAGCACGCCTGGACGAACGCAGGCACTACGTGAAATATGACATCGGGTCGCGCTAAGCCTAAACTTCATGTCTGGTGTGTATTCCTTGGTGGTTTGAGTGGTTCCAATGATTTGAGTTCAACCTAGGAGCTGTGTGAGCGTGGTTTACTTCCTGGTAAGTTTCTGGACAATAACTTGTGAGGTTTACTGTGAGTGATCCAGTAAGAGTTAAGGGCTAGGCTTTGGGGTTTAGCTATCTCTTAGGAAGGTGATGAAGCTCAGAAAAGATCAGCCTCATTGGATCAAGGAAAAACATACTTGCTGTGTAAAGTGGCTATTCTGTCCAGAACAGAAATAATTTTCTGTAGCAAAAATATTCCAAAAAGTTATGCAATATTTTTGCTCAGAGAGGTGCCCTAGGGTTCAAAGAATATTTGGGAATCTTCTCAGGATTTTTGGAGCAATAAAAATGGGGGTTGCTTTGGAGCATACTTCTCTGAAGTGAATTTCAGAGAAGAAAACGAATATTTTTCCTTTATGAAAAATATTCCTTGGGCCATTTTTGGGATTTTGCAGAGAAGGAAAGACGAGTTAGGGGAGGACGGCTCACTTGGGTGAAAATAAAGGATATGCCCAAGTGTTCAAGTCCATTTGAATTGATTGAAAACTCCAAATCCAAAGCAAAGGCAAAAGAAATTCGGAAAAAGAGAGAAGGCAAAACCAGGCTGTCATAGATTTCCCTCTCGAAAGCATGGAACTTCCTCGGTGATGTTTCAATTTATGAAGGGCATGCATGATGACATAAACCAAACCTTCTCAGCTTTTTACCAGGGCAAGGTGAGGCCATACCATGGCACCATGCTAGGCATCATGTTTTTCTAGCACATATTTCATCTTTTCTATAGTTGATAACCGAGTAAATGAGGCGTTTGTGGTTGACTATTGCCACACATTCCCTAGAAATCTTTGCCCATTCCTTGTAAAGGGCATGAGAATTTACTAAATACCACGATTATGGTTTTCCATACCGTTCTTGTGCACCTTTTCATGCACCGATTGTTCGAATTTTAATTATGTGGATTAATGCCTAGAAAATGCACATAATCCCCTAAGTATGGTAAATGAGCCCGGAAAATTCCAAATTTGAACAAGTTGCATTCGAGGGGGTATGTTGATTGTAGAAAAAACTGAATGACAAATTAGGAAGGAAATTTTGATTCCCGGCCACTTCAATCTTGGTGATTTCCCCCTCGAAACCATGAAAATTCCTCGGTGACGGTTCGATTTATGAATGGCTTGCATGACGACATAAGCCAAACCTTCTCAAATTTTTACCAGGGCATGGTGAGGCCATACCATGGCACCATGCCAGCCGTCATGTTTTTCAAGCGCGTATTTCATTTTTCTACAGTTGCAAAACCAAAAAATGACGTGTTTGTGGTTGACTATTGCCACATATTTCCGTGAAATCTCTTCCCACTCCTTGTAAACGGAATGAGAATTTACTAAATAGCACGATCATGGTTTTCCAGACCATTCTCGTGCACCTTTTCATGCATTGATTGTTTGAATTGGAATCATGTGCATTAATACCTAGAAAATGCACATAATCCCCTAAATATTGTAAATGAAGCCGGAAAAGTGCTAAATTTGAACACGGTGATTTGCAGGGTTTATGTTCATCGTAGAAAAAAGTCATGGAAAAAGGACAAATGAAATTTGCATTCCCCTCCAATCTCGGTGGTTTACTATCTCACATGATTCATCTATATTGCCTCTGCGAACCGTGTTGTTCACCCACACATGCAAAATGGAAAAGAAAACCTCACCCACTTCATCCCCACCCACTCACCGCAGACTCTTTCACAACTTTGCACCACATCAACTTCTATCGTGGCGGTATCCTAAGCTCGACAGCTGATGTTTGGTTGAACTACGTTGGTATTTTCCCAAAGAGGAAAGGATGATGCAGCACAACAACGGTAGGTATTTCCCTCAGTGATGAGATCAGGGTTATCAAACCAGTAGGAGAACCACACAAGACAACATAAGCTCCTGCACACAAATAACAAATATTCGCAAGCCAACATGTTAAAGGGGTTGTCAATCCCTTTCGGGCAATGACGCCAGAGATTGGCACAGAGACAGGATAAAGTTGTAATAGATAGGATAAATAGAGCGCAAATAAATTTAAGTGCAGCAAGGTATTTTTGTATTTTTGGTTTAATAGATCTGAAAATAAAATAAAATAAAAATAGATCGCGAAGGAAAATATATTAAAAAAGAGACCCGGGGGCCGTAGGTTTCACTAGTGGCTTCTCTCGAGAAAAATAACAAACGATGGGAAAACAATTACTGTTGGGCAACTGATAGAACTTCAAATAATCATGACGATATCCAGGCAATGATCATTATATAGGCATCACGTCCAAGATTAGTAGACCGACTCCTGCCTGCATATACTACTATTACTCCACACATCGATCGCTATCCAGCATGCATCTAGTGTATTAAGTTCATGGAGAAACAGAGTAATGCAATAAGAATGATGACATGATGTAGACAAGATCTATTTATGTAGAAATAGACCCCATCTTGTTATCCTTAATAGCAATGATACATACGTGTCGTTTCCCATTCTATCATGGGGATCAAGCACCATAAGATCGAACCCATCACAAAGCACCTCTCCCAATTGCAAGATAAATAGATCAAGTTGGCCAAACAAAACCCAAATATTGGAGAAGAAATACGAGGCTATAATTAATCATGCATATAAGATATCAAAGAAGACTGAAATAACTTTCATGGATAAAAACATAGATCTGATCATAAACTCAAAGTTCATCGGATCCGAACAAACACACCGCAAAAAGACTTACATCATATGTATCTCCAAGAGACCATTGTATTGAGAATCAAGAGAGAGAGAGAGAGAGAGAGAGAGAGAGGAAGGCATCTAGCTACTAAGTACGAACCCATAGGTCTACAAAGAACTACTCACGCATTATCGGAGAGGCACCAATGGACATGATGAACCACTCCATGATGGTGTCTAGATTGGATCTGGTATTTCTGGAACTTGTGGGAGCTGGAATTGATTTTCATCGATTCCCTAGGGTTTTTGGAATATTGGGGTATTTATAGAGCAAAGAGGCGGTGCGGGAGGCCACCGAGGTGGGCACAACCCACCTGGGCGCGCCTGGGCCCCCAGGGCACCCTGGTGGGTTGTGCTCCCCTCGGAGTACCCCTCTAGTACTTCTTTGGCCCAACAGGTGTCTTCTGGTCCAGAAAAAATCCACAAAAAGTTTTGCGGCGTTTGGACTCCGTTTGGTGTTGATTTCCTGCGATGTAAAAAACGAGTAGAAAATAGCAACTGGCACTGGGCACTATGTGAATAGGTTAGTACCAAAAAATGATATAAAATTACTATAAAATGATTGTAAAACATCCAAGAATGATAATATAACAACATGGAACAATAAAAAATTATAGATACGTTGGAGACGTATCAGCATCCCCAAGCTTAATTCCTGCTCGTCCTCGAGTAGGTAAATGATAAAAACAGAATTTTTGATGTGGAATGCTGCCTAAGATGTTCATCACATATTTTTTCTTTATTGTATGGACATTTGGAATTTTATATGGTTAAAAGCAATAGTCTAGTTTTGACATGAAGACTTTAATACTCAAGCATATCAACAAGCAACCATGTCTTTCAAAATATCAACGCTAAATCAAGTTATCCCTAGCCCATTATGCTCAATCATTGATCGATTCATGAAACAAAGTCGAATATTAGCTACACTCAATGCTCAAATACGATCATAGTGCCCCTTAGTTGGTGCTTTATAAGGGAAGATGGAGACTCAAGTTCAAAAATAAAAATTGCATAAAGTAAAAGAAAGGCCCTACATAGAGGGAAGTAGGGATTTGTAGAGGTGCCAGAGCTCAAAGAAAAAATTGAGGGATAAAAACATTTTGGGAGGCACACTTTTCCCACCAACGAAAATGACTTAGAGTTCCCAACACTTTCCATGCTAGATACATCATAGGCGGTTCCCAAACAGAAAATAAAGTTTATTCCTTTTTCCACCATTCTTTCACTTTCCATGGCTATCCGTATCCATGGGTGCCCTCCATACCAACACTTTCCAAGGAATTTATTATTTGACAACATAAATTAAATACATTTTTTTCATTTCGGGATAGGGCATCCCTAATACCTTTGCTGTGCTCTCGGGCAATGACAAGTGAATAAACACTCATTATTAGAATAACACATCTAGCATGGAAAATATCGGCCGCCCCTCACCGCCTCGTGAGCGGTACGAGCACACAAAAGTGAAATTTATTTTGAAAATTAGAGATGACACATACAAATTTGCTTAGAACGACAAGGAAATACTGCATATAGGTAGATATAGTGGACTAATATGGCAAAACTGGTTTAAAGGGTTTTGGATGCACAAGTAGTAATCATACTTAGTGCAAAATGAAGACTAGCAAAATGATTGAGAAGCGTCCAACCAAGAAACAAAAAATCTCGTACCCAAGCATTAAGCATAAGTACCACCGAATAATGCACCATAAGTAGGATATAATTTCATTGCATAACTATTGACTTTCGTGCTTGCATAGGGAATCACAAACCTTAACACCAATATGCTTACTAAAGCATAATTACTCATCAACATGACTCACATATGATACCGTCATATCTCAAATCCATTACTAAGAACCAAGTTTATTTTGTCCAATGATCTTCATGAATGTTTTTATTATATCCTACTTGGATATCTATAACTTTGGGACTAATTTCATTTGTTGCTTTTAATAAGCTGAAACAAATATAAGTGAAGAACATGAGCATAATATTTGTTTCTCTCAAAATAATCTAAGTGAAGCAAGAAAGAATTTCTTAAAAAAATACTAACTCCCAAATAAATCTAAGTGAACCATGAGAGAATTTCTTCAAAAATAACGAAGCACACCGTGCTCAAAAAGATATAAGTGAAGCACTAGAGCAATTCCATGGCTCTAAAAATTTAAGTGAAGCATAGGAGCAAGCATAGCATAAATTTTGGCTCTCTCAAAAAGGTGTGTCCAGCAAGGATTCAAGACTTAAAACACAAAGAAAAACAAGCAAAGACTCATATCATACAAGACGGTCCAAGCAAAACTCATAATATGTGACGAATAAAAATATAGCTCCAAGTAAAATACCGATGGTTGTTAGAAGAAAGAGGGGATGCCACTCGGGGGCATCCCCAAGCTTAGTTGCTTGCGACTTCTTGAATATTATCTTTGGGTGCCTCGGGCATCCCCAAGCTTAGACTTTTGCTAATCCTTATTCCTTCGTCCATTGTAATATCACCCAAAACTTGAAAACTTCAATCACACAAAACTCAACAAAACCTTCGTGAGATCCGTTAGTATAAGAAAGCAAACCACTACTATAAGTACTATTGGAAACCCATTCATATTTTATTTTTGCATTATATCTACTGTATTCCAACTTTTATATGGCAAAACTCTTCAAAGAAAACCATAGAATCATCAAAACAAGCACACAATGCAAAGAAAACAGAATCTGTCAAAAACAGAATAGTCTGTAGCAATCTGACTACTTCGAATAATTCTGTAAGTCCAAAAATTATGGAAAAATAGGAATACATGAATAATTTGTTTATTAATCTTCTGCAAAAAGAATCAACTCGAAAGGACTCTTATGTTAAAAATGGGAAATATTTCCGTGAGTGCAAAAGTTTCTATTTTTCAGCAAGATCAAATCAACTCTCACCCAAACCATCCCAAAGGCCTTGCTTGTTACAAACACTATTTTAAACCACAAAAACACATCTAATCAGAGGCATAATTGGGTATTTTATTTAAAATAGCAGGAAAACCAAAAAGTAAAAAGATACGAGTTGGGTTTCCTCCCAACGAGCACTATCGATTTACGCCCCTAGCTAGGCATAAGATTTTGTTGATGCTCACATGAAAGATAATAATTGAAACACAAAGAAAGCATCATATAACACGTGACGAACACTTTTAAGTTTAACATACTTCCTATGCATAATAATTTTATAAGCATACAAATTATCAAGATAAGAAATATCTAGCATATGCAAAGGAGAGGAGTAAAACATTCACAATCTCAAGATAATGAGAGGTAATTTAGTAACATGAAAATTTCTACAACCATATTTTCCTCTCTCATAATAATTCCATGCGGTATCATTATCAAATTCAACAATATAACCATCACATAAAATATTCTCTTCATGATCCAAATGCATGCAAAGTTGACACTCTTCCAAAATAGTGGGATTATCATCAAATAAAGTCCTGACCTCTCCAAGCCCACTTTAATAAAAAAATTCACAAGATTGAAAACTCTCCAAATATGTGGGGTTATTTTCAACTAAAGTTGACACTCTTCCAAACCCACTTTCAATAATATTGCAAAAATTATTATCAATAGCATATTCATCATGAGGCTCAAATAAAATTTTAAGATCATAAGAATCATTATCACCCCAATCATGATCATTGCAATAAGTAGTGGACATAAGATAACAAGCATCCCCAAGCTTGGGGTTTTTCATATCACTAACACAATTGACATTAATAGAATTTATAATAACATCATTGCAATCATGCTTTTCATTCAAGGAGCTATCATGAATCACTTTATAAATTCCTTCATTTAACACTTCATCACAATTTTCAGACTCATAAATCTCAAGCAAAACTTCATAAAGATAATCTAGTGAACTCAATTCACTAGCAATTGGGTCATCATAATTGGATCTTTTTGAAAATATTAGCAAGTGGATGAGGATCCATCTCAATGGATTTTTAGCAAGCGAAGATGTAAGCAAATAGAAGGCACATGGCAACACAAGCAAACATGAGATCTGAAGAGAAAAAGGCGAACGGAAAAGTGGGCGAATAAAACGACAAATTTTTGTGAAGTGGGGGAGATGAAAACGAGAGTGTCGGTGTCAAAACCGGCGGATCTCGGGTAGGGGGTCCCGAACTGTGTGTCTAGGCGGATGGTAACAGGAGACAAGGGACACGATGTTTTACCCAGGTTCGGGCCCTCTCAGTGGAGGTAAAACCCTACTCCTGCTTGATTGATATTGATGATATGGGTATTACAAGAGTTGATCTACCACGAGATCAGAGAGGCTAAACCCTAGAAACTAGCCTATGGTATGATTGTTGTTCGTCCTACGGACTAAAACTCTCCGGTTTATATAGACACCGGAGAGGGCTAGGGTTACACAGAGTCGGTTACAATGGGAGGAGATCTTCATATCGTATTGCCAAGCTTGCCTTCCACGCCAAGGAAAGTCCCTATTCGGACACGGGACGAGGTCTTCAATCTTGTATCTTCATAGTCCGGGAGTCCGACCAAAGGTCATAGTCCGGCCTTCCGGACACCCCCTAATCCAGGACTCCCTCAGTAGCCCCTGAACCTGGCTTCAATGACGACCAGTCCGGTGCGCAAATTGTCTTCGGCATTGCAAGGCGGGTTCCTCCTCCGAATACTTCATAGAAGATGTTGAACACAAGGATAGTGTCCGGCTCTGCAAAAATAAGTTCCACATACCACCGTAGAGAGAATAATTTCCGCACAAATCTAATCTTCTAACGTGTTCCGCAACGTGACATCATGCCACAGTCAAGCCTTTATTCGAATCGTTTTACTGTTCCACCTCAGCGTGTTTAGTGAGGCGGTTTCCTTGGCACGTCTTGTCGAAGCAGAGATCGTGTCCCCTTATTCCGGGATTCTCATCAATACGGGCGTGGGTAACCCAACCGCGCCATTAACCGTGGCGCTTGGGGGATAAGCGAGTTTTATTAGGCCGGTGGGGGCTCGTAGTTTCGGCCGCCCATATAAGGGGATAAGATTCTACCCTTTCCATTTACGCCTTCTTCCTCCTTTGCCTATCCGTCCCTGCGCACTCGATCTCCAATGCCCAAGCCCGCACTTCCCACCTCAACCTTCTCCAATCATGTCCGGAGCGGGAGGTAGATGGATGGCCTCCTCCGTCACGGAGGGGCAAATCAAAAAGTTGAGGAAGGCCGGATACTTGTCTGACGACATCGCGCACCGGCTTCCAGATGAGGGGCAACTCATCCCCACCCCTAGGCCCCATGAGAGGGTTGTATTTCTTCCCCATTTCCTCCGCGGACTGGGCTTTCCTCTTCTCCCGTTCACCCAGGGGCTCATGTTCTACTACGGCCTGGACTTCCATGATCTGGCCCCGAACTTTGTCCTCAACATCTCGGCGTTTATCGTCGTGTGCGAGGCCTTCCTCCGTATCCAGCCTCATTTTGGCCTGTGGCTGAAGATCTTTAGTGTCAAGCCGAAGGTTGTGGGCGGCCGCCAAGCGGAGTGCGGAGGCGCCATGGTGGGCAAGATAGCCAACGTTACATGGCTTGAGGGCACCTTCGTAGAGACCATCAAAGGGTGGCAATCGGGGTGGTTCTATATCACCGAGCCGCGTGACCCTGAATGGGCAGCAGCCCCTGAATTCCGATCTGGCATCCCCATGCGGCTCACATCTTGGAAAGAGACGGGCCTGTCATGGGGTAATTCGGCAGAAGTGACCGGACTTCAAACCTGCATCAAGGACCTGATCAGCAGGAAGGTTAAACTTGTCACCGTGGTCCAGGTCATGCTCTTCCACCGGATTCTCCCGTGTCAACGACGGGCTTTCAATTTGTGGGAGTTCGACCCGGCCCAGCACCAGACTTTGTCCCGGCTCTTCGACACAAAGCACGAGGATGCCTGGAAGGTGCTATTCAAGAGCTCTGAGGTCTCCCCTCCCATCATCGAGGATCGCGGATTCTGCGCCAAGCGCCAAGCCAGCACGGTGAGCTTAATTTTCCCATTTTGGGGTATTTCGTTTCACATAGTTTGACTCTATGCGGGATCTAAACTCCCTTACCTTTGACAGGACTGGCTCAAGAAGTCCGGGCAGGTCAACTGTCCGGCTCCTTTGCCCGAGGACCCAGCGGATGCTCGTCTAACCAAGCTGCTAGTTCCGGCACCTCACGTGGTGCTGGAGAAGAAGGCCAAGAAGAAGGCCACGGGGACTCGAAAGAGCTCCCAGCGCTTGGTGGTGTCGGATTCATCGTCCGACAACCCGGAAGCGCCCTCCGCCTCTGAAGACGAGGAGGGGGAAGAAGAAGCCTCTCCCCCTCCAACGGGGGGAGGAAAGAAAAGGAAGGCCGCCCCAATTGGGGAGGCCGGAGGGTCCAAGAAGGGGAAGACCCTTCTGCCGGACTACGCCTCCGATGCCGAAGACGGCGGGGAGGAATGGCCATCCAGGGTCAAGCCCCTGGCAAAATCGTAAGTGTACGGTTAGCCGAATGACTTATGGCGCTCCTCTAGTATTCAGTAATTTCTGACGCCGAATTTAATTATGTAGTCCGCCTAGAGCTCAGCTCGGCGATTCGTCGAGCGGCTCCCTAAAGTCGTCGGATGTGAACAATGCTTCACATTCGACGGCCTCCTCCCCTCTCCCTACGGACAACGCCGAGGTGGGGTCCCGAAGGGGAACGAACCAGGAGGAGGTGGTCCTGGAGGCGCCTCAAGGCGACCTCCCGGACTCCAGGCCCAAAGGGGGCAAAGCCCCAAAGGGATCTAAGTCCGGCCCCGTGCCCGACACTGCTCTGGAACCATCAACGATTCCAGAGTCCGACAGGCGGCGCCTTCATAAGAAGGGCAAGCCTACGACGCCGGTGACCTCCGTCCACCTGGAGGCGCCGGACGACTTGTAGGAGGTGCTTAATGGTGCCTCCATCGACGATGAACACCGCACTGTTATGAGTGCGGTGATTCAAAAGGTTCAGTCCGCAAAAAGCAGGCTGACCGAAGCCTGTACAAGTCTATTAACAGGCTTTGAGGTATGTGTTCGAAACATATAAAAATGTTTACCACATAGACATTAGCCCTTGATGCTCGGTTCGGCGTTCGAAAAGAAAAGCCGAGCTGAGGATCTAAAAAGATATACGCAGGAGTCTAACATAAATGTGTCAATATGGGAATGCAGGCTGCGCTGCTGACCTCTGCAGCACTGACTGCGGAGGTCAATGCATTGAATGAGAGCCTCGATCGGTCCGAGAACTAGCTCGGCCGTGCCAAGAAGCAGCTCGAGGACAAGGAGGGTATGTAGTACCGCATGTAAATGTATATAGAAATACTTGGTTGCAAATAATGACAGGACCAACGTAAATGTTGCAGGGACCACGACCGAGGTGGCAACCTTGAAGGAGGCGGTCTCCAAGGCCGAAAATAGTGCGGCCTTGGAGCGCACCGAGCGAGAGAAGTAGGAGGCGCGGGTGGCGGAGGTGCAGCAAGAGCTCCAGGCTCTCGTGGAAAAACACGAGAGTTTGGAGCGTGACTCAAAGACTCAAGAGTCCGAGCTCGCCTTGGCTCTTGAGAGTGCCAAAACCGTTAAGGCCGAAGCCCAGAAGGCCCTCCAGGAGATCGAGGCGATGAAGAAGATAGCTGAGGGTAAGGCATTCTTTATGCAAAGCAAGAATATAAAAGTAAATTATCTGTCACTAACCCGGATCCAGAGCTCTCCAGGAGCGTTCGTCGATCTGCCCCGTAGTGTGTCTGATGCCGCCGCGTTCTATCAAGCCGAGGAGGGGAGCTCGACGGAAAAGGTGTTCTGGTCTCAGTATATCCGGTGGACACAACAACAACCCTTACAATCATACCATAGGCTAGCTTCTAGGGTTTAGCCTCCTTGATCTCGTGGTAGATCCACTCTTGTAAACATCCACAATATCAATATCAATCAAGAAGGACGTAGGGTTTTACCTCCATCAAGAGGGCCCGAACCTGGGTAAAACATCGTGTCCCTTGTCTCCTGTTACCATCCGCCTAGACGCACAGTTTGGGAACGCCTACCCGAGATCCGCCGGTTTTGACACCGACATTGGTGCTTTCATTGAGAGTTCCTCTGTGTCGTCACCGATAGGCTTGATGGCCTCTTCAATCGACAACGGCGCCATCCTGGGTGAGACTTTTCTCCCCGGACAGATCTTCATATTCGGCGGCTTCACACTGCGGGCCAACTCACTTGGCCATCTGGAGCAGATCGAAAGCTACGCCCCTGGCCGTCAGGTCAGGTTTGGAAGCCTAAACTTCACGGCCGATATCCGCGGGGACTTGATCTTCGATGGATCTGAGCCACAGCCGAGCGTGCCGCGCTGTCACGATGGGCACAACCTAACTCTGCTGCCAGACAGCACCTTGGAGGCCGCACACGAATCCGCTCCGACCCATAGTCCGGAGCTGATCGCTCAGATCGAGGACAGATGGCTGGACACTGCCTCGGAAGCTGCAACTTCTACGGCGATGGAGCCGAACACTTACCTTGTCCCGCATAAAGCTCATGACTCCGAGGTGCCAGAATCTCTGCCGGACTCCGAACCTCCTGCGCCCCTGCCAGTCGAATCCGACTCGGCGCCGATCATGGAATTCACCGCTACGGGCATCTTTCAGCACTCACCCTTCGGCTATATCTTAAATTCGCTGAAGCATCTCTCGCTATCCGGAGAGCCCTGGCCGAACTACGACCAGGATGGTTGGGATGCGGACGACGAAGAAATTCAGGGCCCACCCACTACCCACTTCGTAGCCACCGTCGACGATCTAACCGACGTACTCGACTACGACTCCGAAGACATCGACGGTATGGACGACGATGCCGGAGACTATCAAGAACTAGTGCCTACAGGACACTGGAAGACCACCTCCTCATACGACATATATATGGTGGACACCCCAAAAGATGGGGACGACGAAGAAGCAACGGAGGCTGATTCCTTAAAGAAACAGCCCAAGCGCCGGCATCAGCGGCGCCGCTCTAAATCCCGCCACAGCAAGAATAGAGATTCCGGCACAGGAGATAATAACACCCCAGAAAGTGCCGAAGACAACCCCCTCCAGCATGATCCAGCGCAGGAGGAGGCAGAAGCAAGCCCTCACGAGAGGGCGGCAGACGAAGAGGTCGAGGATGATACTTACTTACCTCCCTCCGGAGACGAGGCAAGCCTCGACGACGATGAATTCGTCGTGCCTGAGGATCCCGTCGAACAAGAGCGTTTCAGACGCAGGCTAATGGCCACGGCAAACAGCCTAAAGAAAAAGCAGCAACAGCTTCAACCTGATCAGGATCTACTGGCCGACAGATGGACCGAGGTCCTCGCGGCCGAAGAGTATGAACTCAAACGCCCCTCCAAAAGTTACCCAAAACGCAAGTTGCTCCCCCAACTAGAGGAGGAAGCGTACAAACCTGCATCACCAGCGCACAATACGGCAGACCGACCACCTCGTGGCCGCGACAGAGAGGCATGCAAGCCCTCCACCAAAACCGTACCCCGGCATTGCTCAAAAAGCATGAAGCCACGGGGGAACGCGCCGGACTTGCGGGATATATTGGAGGACAAGGCAAGACAATCCAGATCTATCTATGGATCATGTGGGCGCCCCAAGACCCACGACGAATACCGTCGCACCGGATACAACTACTCCGGCCGAGCCGAACACAGCAGACAACGCTCTCTCGAGCTACGTCGTGATATTGCTCAATACATAGGCGCCGCACACCCACTATGCTTCACTGACGAAGTAATGGATCATCAAATCCCTGAAGGGTTTAAACCCGTTAATATCGAATCCTACGATGGCACAACAGACCCCGCGGTTTGGATTGAGGATTATCTCCTCCATATACATATGGCCCGAGGCGACGATCTTCACGCCATCAAATATCTCCCGCTCAAGCTTAAAGGACCAGCACGGCATTGGCTTAACAGCCTGCCCACAGAGTCAATTGGATGCTGGGAAGACCTGGAAGCCGCATTCCTCGACAATTTCCAGGGCACGTATGTGCGACCACCGGACGCAGATGACCTAAGCCACATAATCCAGCAGCCAGACGAATCGGCCAGACAATTCTGGACATGGTTCTTAACAAAGAAAAATCAAATCATCGACTGTCCGGATGCAGAGGCCCTCGCTGCCTTCAAACATAACATCCACGACGAGTGGCTGGCCCGGCACCTAGGACAGGAAAAGCCGAAATCCATGGCAGCCCTCACATCACTCATGACCCGCTTTTGTGCGGGAGAGGACAGCGGGCTAGCTCGCAGCAACAACCTCAGCAAAAACGCTGGCAGTCCGGATACCCAGGACCGCAATGGCACGTCGCGTCGAAACAAAAACAAACGCCGCATTAACGGCGACAGCAATGAGGATATGGCAGTCAACGCCGGATTCCGAGGCTCCAAGCCCGGTCAACGGAAGAAGCCATTCAAAAGAACCACTCCGGGCCCGTCCAATTTGGACCGAATACTCGACCGCTCCTGTCAAATACATGGAACCCCCGAAAAGCCAGCTAACCACACCAACAGAGATTGTTGGGTATTCAAGCAGGCAGGCAAATTAATCGCCGAATACAATGACAAGGGGCTACACAGCGATGACGAGGAAGAGACCCGGCCGCCGAACAACAGAGGACAAAAGGGATTCCCCGCTCAAGTTCGGACGGTAAACATGATATACGCAACGCATATACCCAAGAGGGAGCGGAAGCGTGCACTAAGGGACGTATACGCGATGGAGCCAGTCACCCCAAAATTCAACCCATGGTCCTCTTGCCCGATCACTTTCGATCGAAGAGACCATCCGACCAGTATCCGCCATGGCGGATTCGCCGCATTGGTTTTAGACCCAATCGTCGATGGATTTCACCTCATGAGAGTCTTGATGGACGGCGGTAGTAGCCTGAACCTGCTTTATCAGGATACAATGTGCAAGATGGGCATAGACCCTTCAAGGATTAAACCTACAAAAACAACCTTCAAAGGCGTCATACCAGGTGTCGAGGCTAGTTGTACAGGCTCAGTCACACTGGAAGTGGTCTTCGGATCCCCGGATAATTTCTGAAGTGAGGAGTTAATCTTTGACATAGTCCCGTTCCGCAGTGGCTATCACGCTCTGCTCGGACGAACCGTGTTCGCAAAATTCAACGCGGTGCCGCATTATGCATACCTTAAGCTCAAGATGCCAGACCCTCGTGGAGTCATCACGGTCAATGGAAACACGGAACGCTCCCTCCGAACGGAGGAACATACAGCGGCTCTCGCGGCAGAAGTACAGAGCAGCCTTTTAAGGCAATTTTCGAGTCCGGCCGTTAAACGACCGGACACGGCCAAACGCGCCCGGAGCAACATCAACCAAGACCACATGGCACGTTCCGAGCACGCGTAGCAATGCGGCCTCAACCCCAGCCCTCGCACAATTGTAAGACAAACTCTCCGCGTACATAATTACGACCTGGAGATACCATGGGCATAGGGGGAGAGGCACAACCACAACAAACCCATAGTGCGGTTCGACCGCACCAGGGGCTCCCAAGTGTGTCGCTCTTTTTTACTTTTATTTCTTTCTTTTTTATACAGAACTCTGTCCGGCGGCGAACCTGTCGAACTCATGATGCAACAGCCAGGGAGGGACAAAGGCTGCGACGAACACTCAGGTGGTCTCCATCACGAGCATTAAATTTGTTAAATACACCATTCCGGGGCCTACCCCTGGAGGGAGACGCCTTTAATTCGTCCAATCCCATGCTTTCCACACTATTTGTATCATTCCGCACTCATAGCAGATCTTCTCGAATAAAATGCAGCACTTTTTGCCCATAATTGCATTACCTTATATATATATGTTCATTTACGACATGTTGCATCCGTACATTTTGGTACGGCCAAATACACCAGGGGCTTATGTTCCCCTCATTATGGTGTGATAAAGACCGAACACTTTCACAAGTGCGGCACCCCGAACTTATAGCATTATATGAATCGACTCCGAATCATGTCTTGGGTCAATAGTTGGGTTTGCCCGGCTCCCAAGTTTGGCACCTTACGTTCCGTTCTATCGGCTAAGGTAGCACTGGGAGAACCACTGCGATTGCGCCCCGGTTGAGCCGGGTTAACGCCTCAGTGGAGAAAGCTAAAACTGACCATCATGATAAGGCGAGAGACTGGTCGCTGTTCGAGAGGTCTTTTCAGGTCCTTAAATACCTACGCCGCTTCGAGCGAAGTTCCGTATAATGTCTGACGAAGGCGTGGATAGCGCCCCGAATTCGGTCTTCCGAACACTAGGGGCTTCACCGAAATTTAAAATTATAGAATTCTATGGCTAAGTGAGAGTGTTCAAGCACTATAAGTCCGGTTGCCTTGTTCGTTGTGTTGAGCGCCTCCCTAGATGGACCCAAAAATGGGAACAAGAGTGCTCAAGTTTATCCCAAACACCCCAGCACTCGTGGCATGGGGGCTGAAGCCAACGACTTGCCATCTCTCAGATTTAATAAACAGCCGCACAGAAGGTAATATTTTAAATTAACAAGCGTTGCTTAGCGCATATGAACAAAGTTTTAAGTGCACAGGATAACACATTGCGAATTTACTCAATAATTACATCCCTGGGGCACTCATCCGCAATTTTGCGGGCACCCTTCAAGACAGTCTTATAGTACATCTCGGGCGTACGATATTCCTTGCCCGCTGGTGGCGCGTCAGTGATTACCTTCTCCGCATCCAGCTTGCCCCAATGCACCTTTGCGCGGGCAAGGGCCCGACGAGCACCTTCAATACAGGCGGAGCGTTTGATAACCTCCACCCAGGGGCACGCATCCACCAACCGTCGCACGAGACCGAAGTAGCTCCCAGGCATGGCCTCTCCAGGCCACAGCCAGACTATGAGGCCCTTCATGGCCTGCTCGGCCACCTTGTGGAGCTCGACCAGCTGCTTCAGCTGGTCGCTAGGGGGCACCGGATGGCCGGCCTCAGCATACTGAGACCAGAAGACCTTATCCGTTGAGCTCCCCTCCTTGGCTCGGTAGAATGCGGCGGCATCAGACACGCTGCGAGGCAGATCTGCAAACGCCCCTGGAGAGCTCCGAATTCGGGTAAGTAACACGTAATTTACATTCACATGCTTGCTTTGCATGAAAAATGCCTTACCTGCCGCTATCTTCCTCACCAACTCAATCTCCTGAAGGGACTTATGGGCATCGGCCTTGGCAGTTTTGGCACTTTCGAGAGCCGAGGCAAGCTCGGACTCTCGAGTCTTTGAGTCAAGCTCCAAACTCTCATGCTTTTCCATGAGAGCCTGGAGCTCTTGCTGAACCACCGCCACCTGCGCCTCCTGCTTTTCTCGCTCTGCCCGATCCACGGCCGCATTGCGTTCGGCCACGGACACGGCCTCCTTCAGGGTCGCCACCTCGTTCATGGCCCCTGCAGTACCCATGTTATCCTTGTTATTTTTTGTTGCAACCTAAATCCTTTTCTGTAAGGTACAAGTTCAAAGTGGTGTTACTCACCTTCTTTGTCCTGGAGCTGCTTCTTGGCGCGGCCGAGCTCTTGCTCGGACCGCTCAAGCTCCTGCTTCAAAGCACCGACCTCCGCAGTCAATGCAGCAGAGGTCAGCAGCGCAGCCTGCAACCCATATTGACATAATTGTTTAGCAACCCTGCATATATCTTCTTTTTTTTCAGATCCTTAGTCCGGCTTTTCTTTCCGAACACCGAACCGAGCATCAGGGGCTACTGTCTATGCGGTATTACATTGCATATTTTTAACTTCTTACCTCAAAGCCTGATAGAAGGCTACTGCAGGCTTCGGTCAGCCCGCTCTTGGCTAGATGTACCTCCTGAATCACCGCACTCATAATAGTGCGGTGTTCTTCCTCGATGGAAGCGCTCTGCAGCGCCTCCAACAAATTGTCCGGCGCCTCTGGTTGGACGGAAGCCGCCGGCGTCACGATCTTGCCCTTCGTGCGAAGGGGCCGCCGGCCGGACTCCGGAACCACTGCGGGTTCCGATATGGAGTCCGGCGCAAAGTCCGGGAAGATGCCTTGTGGCGCCTCCGGAGCCTCCCCCTGATGGGTCCCTTCTTGGGATCCCACCTCGGCGTCCTCGGTGTCGCGAGGGGTGGAGGCGGTCGGGATGGAATCTACATCCGACGGAGCCAACGACCCGCTCGATGAAGCGGGGAGATCATCCTTGGCCGGACTACAGGCAGCATGCGGCATCAGAATAACACCATGTGACACAGAAAAAGAAATTACAAATCACTCAGGAATCCGGATACTTACGATCTCGCTGGAGGCCTGGCCCTTGAAGGCCATTCTTCCTCGCCAACGTTGATGTTGGCGGAGCTGCCCGGGGGAATAGTCCTTCCCCTCTTGGACCCTTCGGCCTCCCCTGTTGGGGAAGCCTTCCTCTTCCTCTCTCCCTCCTTTGGGAGAAAGTCCTCTTTCTCCTCCTCGTTTTCGGGGGAGGAGTCCGCCCCGGAGTCGTCGGACACCTGAAAACGGGAACTCTTTCGAGCACCCGTGGTCTCCTTCTTGGCCTTCTTCTCCGGCACAACGTGTGGTGCCGGAACCAGCAGCCTCGCTAGATGGGCGTCTACTGGGTTTTCTGGCATGGGAGCCGGGCAGATAATCTGCTCCGCCTTCCTCATCCAGTCCTGTCAAAGGAAAAGGGGAAATTAAAACCCGCATAGAGTCAAACTATGGAAAGCAAGTGTCCCATAAAGGGGTAGAATCACTTACCTCGTCGGCTTGGCGCTGCGAGCGAAATCCGCGATCTTCAGTCGCGGATGCGGGGGCTTCGGCGCCCTTAAACAGCACCCTCCAGGCACCTTCGTACGTCGTGTCGAAGAGCCCGCTCAGCGCCTGGTGCTGTTCCGGATTGAACTCCCACAGATTGAATGCCCGCTCTTGGTATGGGAGAATCCGGCGGACGAGCATGACTTGGACCACGTTAACCAGCCCGAGCTTCTTCACCAGCTTCTGGATACAGGCTTGGAGTCCCGTCAGCTCCTCCGAACTACCCCACAGCAAGCCCTTCTCTTTCCTGGAGGTAAGCTGCGTGGGGATACCAGATCTGAACTTGGGGGCCGCCGCCCACTTAGGGTCGCGCGGTTCGGTGATATAGAACCACCCCGATTGCCACCCCTTGACGGATTCCACGAAGGCCCCTTCGAACCAAAGGACATTGGGCATCTTGCCCAACATGGCGCCTCCGCACTCCGCTTGAGTGCCCTTCACTACCTTCGGCTTGACATTGAAGGTCTTGAGCCACAAGCTGAAGTGGGGCTGGATGCAGAGGAAGGCCTCGCACACGATGATAAACGCCGAGATGTTGAGGATGAAGTTCGGCGCCAGATCATGGAAATCCAGGCCGTAGTAGAACATGAGCCCCCGGACAAAGGGGTGAAGTGGAAAACCCAGTCCGCGGAGGAAGTGGGGAAGAAAAACGACCCTCTCATGGGGCCTGGGGGTGGGGATGAGCTGCCCCTCGTCGGGCAGCCGGTGCGCGATGTCGCTGGACAGGTAGCCGGCGCTGCGCAGTCTTTCGATGTGCTCCTCCGTAACGGAGGAGGTCATCCACTTGCCTCCCGCTCAAGACATAACTGGGGAAGGTTGAGACGAGATGTGCGGGCTTGGGCGCTCGAGCTCGAGTGCGCGGAGATGGATAAGCAAAGGAGGAAGAAGGCGTAGGTGAAAAGGTGAATCCTTATCCCTTATATGGGCGGGCGAAGTCTATGCGTCCCCCACCGGCCTGGTAAAACTCGCTTATCCCCCAAGCGTCACCATCAATGGCGCGGTTGGGTTACCCACGTCCGTATTGATGAGAATCCCGGATTAAGGGGGAACACGATCTCTGCTTCGACAAGACATGCCAAGGAAACCGCTTCGCTAAATGCGCTGAGGTGGTAGAGTAAAAAACGATTCAAGTAATGGCTTGGTAGTAGCGTGACGTCATGCCGCAAAAAACGTCAGCAGATTGAACTTGTGTATATATTATTCTCTCTACGGTGGAATGTGGAATATCTTTTGCAGAGCCGGACACTATCCTGGTGTTCACAATCTTCTATTATTCGGAGGAGGAACCCGCCTTGCAATGCCAAGCAATATACGCGCCGGACTTATCGTCATTGAAGCCTGGTTCAGGGGCTACTGAGGGAGTCCTGGATTAGGGGGTGTCCGGATAGCCGGACTACCATCATCAGCCGAACTATCATCGGCCGGACTACCATCATCAGCCGAACTATCATCGGCCGGACTATCATCATCGACCGGACTCCAAGACTATGAAGATACAAGATTGAAGACTTCGTCCCGTGTCCGGATGGGACTTTCCTTGGCGTGGAAGGTAAGCTTGGCGATACGGATACGTAGATCTCCTACCATTGTAACCGACTCTATGTAACCCTAGCCCTCTCCAGTGTCTATATAAACCGTATGGCTCTAGTCCGTAGGACACAACAACAACCCTTACAATCATATCATAGGCTAGCTTCTAGGGTTTAGCCTCCTTGATCTCGTGGTAGATCCACTCTTGTAAACATCCACAATATCAATATCAATCAAGCAGGACGTAGGGTTTTACCTCCATCAAGAGGGCCCGAACCTGGGTAAAACATCGTGTCCCTTGTCTCCTATTACCATCCGCCTAGACGCACAGTTCGGGACCCCCTACCCGAGATCCGCCGTTTTTGACACCGACAGCTAGGGTTACATAGAGTCAGTTACAATGGTAGGAGATCTACGTATCCGTATCGCCAAGCTTGCGTTCCACGCCAAGGAAAGTCCCATCCGGACACGGGACAAAGTCTTCAATATTGTATCTTCATAGTCTTGGAGTCCGATCGATGATAGTTCGGCTGATGATGGTAGTCCGTTTATCCGGACACCCCCTAATCCAGGACTCCCTCAGTAGCCCCTGAACCAGGCTTCAACGACGATAAGTCCGGCGCGTATATTGCTTGGCATTGCAAGGCGGGTTCCTCCTCCGAATGATAGAAGATTGTGAACACCGGGATAGTGTCCGGCTCTGCAAAATAAATTCCACATTCCACCGTAGAGAGAATAATATATACACAAGTTCAATCTGCTGACGTTTTTTGCGGCATGACGTCACGCCACTACCAAGCCATTACTTGAATCGTTCTTTACTCTACCACCTCAGCGCATTTAGCGAAGCGGTTTCCTTGGCACGTCTTGTCGAAGCAGAGATCGTGTTCCCCCTTAATCCGGGATTCTCATCAATACTTACGTGGGTAACCCAACCGCGCCCGTCGCCACGCCCCCTCTATCGAAGGCGAGTCCCAAATGGTCACGGAGACGGCTCTTGGTTTTCTCCCTCTTTATAACGGGACCAAGGCTCGTTTCTTTTCTTCAATCCTCCATCGAATCCTCTCCCTGCTCCAAGTTCCAGCACCTAGAGCTCCAGATTCGAGCGCTTTGGACTTTCAACGATGTCCGGTTCCGACCTCCAGGGCCGGTGGATGCCCTCCTCCATCACGGAGGAGGACGTGCTAAAGCTGCAGGAGGCCAAGTACCTGGCTTATGAGATTTCACATAGGTTGCCTGCCGAAGGGCAGGCCATCCCCACCCTCGAGCCCGGCGAGTATGTCGTTTTTGTATCCCACCTCCGTCGGGGTTTAGGCTTCCCGATGGATCCTTTTGTGAGAGGGCTCATGTTTTACTATGGGTTGTGTCGGTGTCAAAATCGACGGATCTCGGGTAGGGGGTCCCGAACTGTGCGTCTAGGCGGATGGTAACAAGAGACAAGGGACACGATGTTTTACCCAGGTTCGGGCCCTCTTGATGGAGGTAAAACCCTACGTCCTGCTTGATTGATATTGATATTGTAGATGTTTACAAGAGTGGATCTACCACGAGATCAAGGAGGCTAAACCCTAAAAGCTAGCCTATGGTATGATTGTAAGGGTTGTTGTTGTCGTTGTTGTCGTACGGACTAGAGCCATCCGGTTTATATAGACACTGGAGAGGGCTAGGGTTACATAGAGTCGGTTACAATGGTAGGAGATCTACGTATCCATATCGCCAAGCTTGCCTTCCACGCCAAGGAAAGTCCCATCCGGACACAGGACGAAGTCTTCAATCTTGTATCTTCATAGTCTTGGAGTCCGGTCGATGATGATAGTCCGGCCGATGATAGTTCGGCTGATGATGGTAGTCCGGCTATCCGGACACCCCCTAATCCAGGACTCCCTCAGTAGCCCCTGAACCAGGCTTCAATGACGATAAGTCCGCGCATATATTGCTTGGCATTGCAAGGCAGGTTCCTCCTCCGAATGATAGAAGATTGTGAACACCAGGATAGTGTCCGGCTCTGCAAAATAAATTCCACATTCCATCGTAGAGAGAATAATATATACACAAGTTCAATCTGCTGACGTTTTTTGCGGCATGACATCACGCCACTACCAAGCCATTACTTGAATCGTTTTTTACTCTACCACCTCAGCGCATTTAGCGAAGCAGTTTCCTTGGCACGTCTTGTCGAAGCAGAGATCGTGTTCCCCCTCAATCCAGGATTCTCATCAATACGGACGTGGGTAACCCAACCGCGCCATTGATGGTGACGCTTGGGGGATAAGCGAGTTTTACCAGGCCGGTGGGGGACGCGTAGACTTCGCCCGCCCATATAAGGGATAAGGATTCACCTTTTCACCTACGCCTTCTTCCTCGTTTGCTTATCCATCTCCGCACACTCGAGCTCCAGCGCCCAAGCCCGCACATCTCGTCTCAACCTTCCCCAGTTATGTCCGTAGCGGGAGGCAAGTGGATGACCTCCTCCGTTACGGAGGAGCACATCGAAAGACTGCGCAGCGCCGGCTACCTGTCCGGCGACATCGCGCACCGGCTGCCCGACGAGGGGCAGCTCATCCCCACCCCCAGGCCCCATGAGAGGGTCGTTTTTCTTCCCCACTTCCTCCGCAGACTAGGTTTTCCACTTCACCCCTTTGTCCGGGGGCTCATGTTCTACTACGGCCTGGATTTGCATGATCTGGCGCTGAACTTCATCCTCAACATCTCGGCGTTTATCGTCTTGTGCGAGGCCTTCCTCTGCATCCAGCCCCACTTCGGCTTGTGGCTCAAGACCTTCAATGTCAAGCCGAAGGTAGTGAATGGCACTCAAGCGGAGTGCGGAGGCGCCATGTTGGGAAAGATGCCCAACGTCCTTTGGTTCGAAGGGGCCTTCGTGGAATCCGTCAAGGGGTGGCAATCGGGGTGGTTCTATATCACCGAGCCGAACGACCCTAAGTGGGCGGCGGCCCCCGAGTTCAGATCGGGTATCCCCACGCAGCTCACCTCCTGGAAAGAGAAGGGCTTGCTGTGGGGTAGTTCGGAGGAGCTGACGGGACTCCAAGCCTGTATCCAGAAGCTGGTGAAGAAGCTCAGGCTGGTTAACGTGGTCCAAGTCATGCTCGTCCGCCGGATTCTCCCATGCCAAGAGCGGGCATTCAATCTGTGGCAGTTCAATCCGGGACAGCACCAGGCGCTGAGTGGGCTCCTCGACACGACGTACGAAGGTGCCTAGAGGGTGCTGTTTAAGGGCGTCGAAGCCCCCGCATCCGCGACTGAAGATCGCGGATTTCGCTCGCAGCGCCAAGCCGACGAGGTAAGTGATTCTACCCCTTTACGGGACACTTGCTTTCCATAGTTTGACTCTATGCGGGTTTTAATTTCCCCTTTTCCTTTGACAGGACTGGATGAGGAAGGCGGAGCAGATTATCTGCCCGACTCCCATGCTAGAAAACCCAGTAGATGCCCGTCTAGCGAGGCTGCTGGTTCCGGCACCGCACGTGGTGCCGGAGAAGAAGGCCAAGAAGGAGGCCACGGGTGCTCGAAAGAGTTCCCGCTTTCAGGTGTCCAACAACTCCGGGGCGGACTCCTCCCCTGAAAACGAGGAGGAGAAAGAGGACCCTCTCCCAGAGGAGGGAGAGGGGAAGAGGAAGGCTTCCCCAACTGGGGAGGCCGAAGGGTCCAAGAGGGGAATGACTATTCCCCCGGACAGCTCCGCCAACATCAACGTTGGCGAGGAAGAATGGCCTTTAAGGGCCAGGCCTCCAGCGAGATCGTAAGTATCCGGATTCCTGAGTGATTTATAATTTCTTTTTCTGTGTCACATAGTGTCATTCTGATGCCGCATGCTGCCTATAGTCCGGCCAATGATGATCCCCCCGCTTCATCGAGCGGGTCGTTGGCTCCGTCGGATGTAGATTCCATCCCGACGGCCTCCACCCCTCGCGACACCGAGGACGCCGAGGTGGGATCCCAAGAAGGGACCCATCAGGGGGAGGCTCCGGAGGCGCCACAAGGCAGCCTCCCGGACTTTGCGCCGGACTCCACATCAGAACCCGCAGTGGTTCCGGAGTCCGGCCGGCGGCCCCTTCGCACGAAGGGCAAGACCATGACGCCGGCGGCTTCCGTCCAACCGGAGGCGCCGGACAATTTGTTGGAGGCACTCCAGAGCGCTTCCATCGAGGAAGAACACCACACAATTATGAGTGCGGTGATTCAGAAGGTATAGCTCGCCAAGAGCGGGCTGACCGAAGCCTGCAGTAGCCTTCTATCAGGCTTTGAGGTAAGAAGTTAAAAATATGCAATGTAATACCGCATAGGCAGTAGCCCCTAATGCTCGGTTCGGTGTTCGGAAAGAAAAGCCGGACTGGGGATCTGAAAAAAAAATAAGATATACGTAGGGTTGCTAAAAAAATTATGTCAATATGGGTTGCAGGCTGCACTGCTGACCTCTGCCGCACTGACTGCGGAGGTCGGTGCTTTGAAGAAGGATCTCGAGCGGTCCGAGCAAGAGCTCGGCCGCGCCAAGAAGCAGCTCCAGGACAAAGAAGGTGAGTAACACCACTTTGAACTTGTACCTTACAGAAAAGGATTTAGGTTGCAACAAAAAATAACAAGGATAACATGGGTACTGCAGGGGCCACGAACGAGGTGGCGACCCTGCAGAAGGCCGTGTCTGCGGCCGAACGCAATGTGGCCGCGGAACAGGCAGAGCGAGAAAAGCAGGAGGCGCGGGTGGCGGTGGTTCAGCAGGAGCTCCAGGCTCTCATGAAAAAGCATGAGAGTTTGGAGCGTGACTCAAAGACTCGAGAGTCCGAGCTTGCCTCGGCTCTCGAAAGTGCCAAGACTGCCAAGGCCGATGCCCATAAGTCTCTTCAGGAGGTTGAGTTAGTGAGGAAGATAGCGGCGAGTAAGGCATTTTTCATGCAAAGCAAGCATGTGAATGTAAATTACGTGTTACTTACCCGAATTCGGAGCTCTCCAGGGGCGTTTGCAGATCTGCCTCGCAGGGTGTCTGATGCCACCGCATTCTACCGAGCCAAGGAGGGGAGCTCAACGGAGAAGGTCTTCTGGTCTCAGTATGCTGAGGCCGACCATCCGGTGCCCCCTAGCGACCAGCTGAAGCAGCTGGTCGAGCTCCACAAGGCGGCCGAGCAGGCCATGAAGGGCCTCATAGTCCGGCTGTGGCCTGGAGAGGCCATGCCTGGGAGCTACTTCGGCCTCGTGTGACGGTTGGTGGATGCGTGCCCCTGGGTGGAGGTTATCAAGCGCTCCGCCTGTATTGAAGGTGCTCGTCGGGCCCTTGCCCGCGCAAAGGTGCATTGGGGCAAGCTGGATGCAAAGAAGCTAATCACTGACGCGCCACCAGCGGGCAAAGAATATTGTACGCCCGAAATGTACTATAAGACTGTCCTGAAGGGTGCCCGCAAGATTGCGGATGAGTGCCCCAGGGATGTAATTAGTGCGTAAATTCGCAATGTGTTATCCTGTGCGCTGAAAACTTTGTTCATATGCGCTAAGCAACGCTTGTTAATTTAAAATATTACCTTCTGTGTGGCCGTTTATTAAATTTGAGAGATGGCAAGTCGTCGGCTTCAGCCCCCATGCCACGAGTGCTAGGGTGTTCGGGATAAACTTGAGCACTCTTGTTCCCATTTTTGGGTCCATCTAGGGAGGCGCTCAACACAACGAACAAGGCAACCGGACTTATAGTGCTTGAACACTCTCACCTAGCCATAGAATTCTATAATTTTAAATTTCGGCGAAGCCCCTGGTATTTGGAAGACCGAATTAGGGGCGCTATCCACTCCTTCGTCGGACATTATCCGGAACTTCGCTCGAAGCGGCGTAGGTCTTTAAGGATCCGAAAGGACCTCTCGAACAGCGACCAGTCTCTCACTTTATCATGACGGTCAGTTTTAGCTTTCTCCACTGAGGCGTTAACCCGGCTCAACCGGGGCGCAATCGCAGTGGTTCTCCCAGTGCTACCTTAGCCGATAGAACGGAACGTAAGGTGCCAAACATGGGAGCCGGGCAAACCCAACTATTGACCCAAGACATGATTCGGAGCCGATTCATATAATGCTATAAGTTCGGGGTGCCGCACTTGTGAAAGTGTTCGGACTTTATCACACCATAATGCGGGGAACATAAGCCCCTGGTGTATTTGGCCGTACCAAAATGTACGGATGCAACATGTCGTAAATGAACATATATATATATATATATATAAAGTAATGCAATTATGGCAAAAAGTGCTGCATTTTATTCGAGAAGACCTGCTATGAGTGCGGAATGATACAAACAGTGCGGAAAGCAAGGGATTGGACGAATTAAAGGTGTCTCCCTCGAGGGGTAGGCCGCGGAATGGTGTATTTAACAAATTTAATGCTCGTAATGGAGACCACCTGAGTGTTTGTCACGGCCTTTGTCCCTCCCTGGCTGTTGCATCATGAGTTCGGCAGGTTCACCGCCGGACAGAGTTCTGTATAAAAAAAAGAGAGAAATAAAAGATAAAAAGAGCGACACACTTGGGAGCCCCTGGTGTGGTCGAACCGCACTCTGGGTCTGTTGTGGTTGTGCCTCTCCACCTATGCCCATGGTATCTCCAGGGCGTAATTGTGTACGCGGAGAGTTTGTCTTACAATTGTGCGAGGGCTGGGGTTGAGGCCGCATTGCTACGCGTGCTCGGAACGTGTCAGGTGGTCTTGGTTGATGTTGCTCCAGGCGCGTTTGGCCGTGTCCGGTCGTTTAGCGGCCGGACTCGAAAATTGCCTTAAAAGGCTGCTCTGTACTTCTGCCGCGAGAGCCGCTGTATGTTCCTCCGTTCGGAGGGAGCGTTCCGTGTTTCCATTGACCGTGATTACTCCACGAGGGCCTGGCATCTTGAGCTTAAGGTATGCATAATGCGGCACCGCGTTGAATTTTGCGAACGCGGTTCGTTCGAGCAGAGCGTGATAGCCACTGCGGAACGGGACTATGTCGAAGATTAACTCCTCGCTTCGGAAATTATCCGGGGATCCGAAGACCACTTCCATTGTGACTGAGCCTATACAACTGGCCTCGACACCTGGTATGACGCCTTTGAAGGTTGTCTTTGTAGGTTTAATCCTTGAAGGGTCTATGCCCATCTTGCGCATTGTATCCTGATAAAGCAGGTTCAGGCTACTGCCGCCGTCCATCAGGACTCTCGTGAGGTGAAATCCATCGACGATTGGGTCTAAAATCAATGCGGCGAATCCGCCATGGCGGATACTGGTCGGATGGTCTCTTTGATCGAAAGTGATCAGGCAAGAGGACCATGGGTTAAATTTTGGGGCGACTGGCTCCATCGCGTATACGTCCCTTAATGCGCGCTTCCGCTCCCTCTTGGGTATATGCGTTGTGTATATCATGTTTACCTTCCGAACTTGAGGGGGGAATCCCTTTTGTCCTCTGTGGTTCGGCGGCCGGGTCTCTTCCTCGTCATTGCTATGTAGCCCCTTGTCATTGTATTCGGCGATTAATTTGCCTGCCTGCTTGAATACCCAACAATCTCTATTGGTGTGGTTAGCTGGCTTTTCGGGGGTTCCATGTATTTGACAGGAGCGGTCGAGTATTCGGTCCAAATTGGACGGGCCCAGAGTGGTTCTTTTGAATGGCTTCGTCCGTTGACCGGGCTTGGAGCCTCGGAATCCGGCGTTGACTGTCGTATCCTCATTGCTGTCGCCGTTAATGCGGCGTTTGTTTTTGTTTCGACGCGACCTGCCATTGCGGTCCTTGGTATCCAGACTGCCAGCGTTTTTGCTGAGGTTGTTGCTGCGAGCTAGCCAGCTGTCCTCTCCCACACAAAAGCGGGTCATGAGTGATGTGAGGGCTGCCATGGATTTCGGCTTTTCCTGTCCTAGGTGCCGGGCCAGCCACTCGTCGCGGATGTTATGTTTGAAGGCAGCGAGGGCCTCTGCATCCGGACAGTCGACGATTTGATTTTTCTTTGTTAAGAACCGTGTCCAGAATTGCCTGGCCGATTCGTCTGGCTGCTGGATTATGTGGCTTAGGTCATCTGCGTCCAGTGGTCGCACATACGTGCCCTGGAAGTTGTCGAGGAATGCGGCTTCCAGGTATTCCCAGCATCCAATTGACTTTGCGGGCAGGCTGTTAAGCCAATGCCGTGCTGGTCCTTTAAGCTTGAGCGGGAGATATTTGATGGCGTGAGATCGTCGCCGCGGGCCATATGTATATGGAGGAGATAATCCTCAATCCAAACCGCGGGGTCTGTTGTGCCATCGTAGGATTCGATATTAACGGGTTTAAACCCTTCAGGGATTTGATGATCCATTACTTCATCAGTGAAGCATAGTGGGTGTGCGGCGCCTTTGTATTGAGCAATATCACGACGTAGCTCGAGAGAGTGTTGTCTGCTGTGTTCGGCCCGGCCGGAGTAGTTCTATCCGGCGCGACGGTATTCGTCGTGGGTCTTGGGGCGCCCACGTGATCCATAGATAGATCTGGATTGTCTTGCCTTTTCCTCCAATATATCCCGCAAGTCCGGCGCGTTCCCCCGTGGCTTCATGCTTTCTGAGCGATGTCGGGGTACGGTTTTGGTGGAGGGCTTGCATGCCTCTCTGTCGCGGCCACGAGGTGGTCGGTCTGCCGTATTGTGCGCTGGTGATGCAGGTTTGTACGCTTCCTCCTCTAGTCGGGGGAGCAACTTGCGTTTTGGGTAACTTTTGGAGGGGCGTTCAAGTTCATACTCTTCGACCGCGAGGACCGCGGTCCATCTGTCGGCCAGTAGGTCTTGATCAGCTTGAAGCTGTTGCTGCTTTTTCTTTAGGCTGTTTGCCGTGGCCATTAGCCTGCGTTTGAAACGCTCTTATTCGACGGGATCCTCAGGCACGACGAATTCGTCGTCGTCGAGGCTTGCCTCGTCTCCGGAGGGAGGTAAGTAATTATCATCCTCGACCTCTTCGTCTGCCGTCCTCTCGTGAGGGCTTGCTTCTGCCTCCTCCTGCGCTGGATCATGCTGGAGTGGGTTGTCTTCGGCACTTTCTGGGTTGTTATTATCTCCTGTGCCGGAATCTCTATTCTTGCTGTGGCGGGATTTAGAGCGGCGCCGCTGATGCCGACGCTTGGGCTGTTTTTTAAGGAATCAGCCTCCGTTGCTTCTTCGCCGTCCCCATCTTTTGGGGTGTCCACCATATATATGTCGTATGAGGAGGTGGTCTTCCATTGTCCTGTAGGCACTGGTTCTTGATAGTCTCCGGCATCATCGTCCATACCGTCGATGTCTTCGGAGTCGTAGTCGAGTACGTCGGTTAGATCGTCGACGGTGGCTACGAAGTGGGTGGTGGGTGGGCCCTGAATTTCTTCGTCGTCCGCATCCCAACCATCCTGGCCGTAGTTCGGCCAGGGCTCTCCGGATAGCGAGAGATGCTTTAGTGAATTTAAGATATAGCCGAAGGGTGAGTGCTGAAAGATGTCCGCAGCGGTGAATTCCATGATCGGCGCCCAGTCGGATTCGACTGGCAGGGGCGCAGGAGGTTCGGAGTCCGGCAGAGAGTCCGGCACCTCGGAGTCATGAGCTTTATGCGGGACAAGGTAAGTGTTCGGCTCCATCGCTGTAGAAGTTGCAGCCCCCGAGGCGGTGTCCAGCCATCTGTCCTCGATCTGAGCGATCGGCTCCGGACTATGGGTCGGAGCGGATTCATGTGCGGCCTCCAAGGTGATGTCCGGCGGCAGAGTTAGGTCGTGCCCATCGTGACAGCGCAGCACGCTCGGCTGTGGCTCAGATCCATCGAATATCATGTCCCCGCGGATATCGGCCGTGAAGTTTAGGCTTCCAAACCTGACCTGACGGCCAGGGGCGTAGCTTTCGATCTGCTCCAGATGGCCAAGTGAGTTGGCCCGCAGTGCGAAGCCGCCGAATACGAAGATCTGTCCGGGGAGAAAAGTCTCACCCAGGACTGCGTCGTTGTCGATTGAAGAAGCCATCAAGCCTATCAGTGACGACACAGAGGAACTCTCAATGAAAGCACCAATGTCGGTGTCAAAACCGGCGGATCTCGGGTAGGGGGTCCCGAACTGTGCATCTAGGCGGATGGTAACAGGAGACAAGGGACACGATGTTTTACCCAGGTTCGGGCCCTCTTGATGGAGGTAAAACCCTATGTCCTGCTGGATTGATATTGATATTGTAGATGTTTACAAGAGTGGATCTACCACGAGATCAAGGAGGCTAAACCCTAAAAGCTAGCCTATGGTATGATTGTAAGGGTTGTTGTTGTCGTTGTTGTCGTACGGACTAGAGCCATCTGGTTTATATAGACACCGGAGAGGCCTAGGGATACATAGAGTCGGTTACAATGGTAGGAGATCTACATATCCGTATCGCCAAGCTTGCCTTCCACGCCAAGGAAAGTCCCATCCGGACACGGGACGAAGTCTTCAATCTTGTATCTTCATAGTCTTGGAGTCCGGTCGATGATGATAGTCCGACCGATGATAGTTCGGCTGATGATGGTAGTCCGGCTATCCGGACACCCCCTAATCCAGGACTCCCTCAGGTTGGAATTCCACGATTTGGCTCCGGAGTCCATCCTCCATATTTCCGCATTTATTGTCGTCTGCGAAGCCTTCCTCCGCGTCACCCCTCACTTCGGCCTGTGGCTGAAGACCTTCAATGTGGCGCCGAAGATGATCGGGGGGCGTCAAGCGGAGTGCGGCAGGGCGGTCATAAGTAGGAGGGCCGATGCCCCGTGGCCCGCTGGCTCCTTCCAAGAGGAGCTCGGCCCGTGGCAACAAGAGTGGTTCTATATTACCGTTCCGAGGGGCTGCAGACAAAAGCCGCCGCCCTTATTCCGCCCGGGACCTCCACGACGGTTGATGTCGTGGATCAACCAGGGCTCAACTAGGGCCGTCAAAGGACGTGCCCCTTCTGCAGGGCCGGATTCGAGATCTCCAAACGAGGGAGGTTGATATGGTGGTGGTAATGCAGGTTATGCTGATTAGGCGTCTCCCGCCCTGCAAATGCCGCCCTCTCCGGCTGTGGGAGTTCAATCCGGAGGGCCCACGGATTCTTCAACACTTCATGGGTATGACACCCCTAGAGATGTACAAATTATTCTTCGGATAGCAAGAGGCGCATCCGGAATTGACCGAGGATGCTGGCCTAAGTTGCAATCGCCTGGATACTCAAGTAAGTAGTTCCAAGTCCGGACATACCGTTTGTTTGCCTTTCGATGATTCGCCTTATGACCAACTTCCTTCTAAACAGGAGTGGATAGCGGAAGCAAAATTGATATGGTGTCCGGACCCCCTCCCCGAGACCGCGCCGGATTCCGTGCTGGTCCAGATGCTTGAGGTTGCGCCTCCAGAGGAAGGCGAAGGGGAAAGCAGGAAAGCTACTGCCTCGCCTAAGGAGGCTCTTGAAAGAGGGGGGATCGAGAATCCCTCCCTCCAAGGGAAGAAGAGGACTGCCTCCGAGGACCCGGGGTCAAAAGCCCCTAAACGGGGGAAGAAATCTTCGCCAGAGGGTCCTGCGTCCGGGGAGGCCCGGGCCGCACAATCTCCCTTAAAGAATCAGCCCTCCAACGAGCCGTAATTAGAAAGAAAGGAGTTTTATCATAAGGGACATCCCTATTTGTGCTTCTGAGGATAACTAAAGTTTTTACCTTGTAGTTCGGATCTTCGTCCTTCGCAAATGAGCTCGTCTTCGGGGGACCTTCGTCCGGAGATGATGGAGAGCGAGATGCCTCCGTCCGGGGCGCCGTCGGATAGGGCGGACGAGCCTGAAGTGTCGTCACAGAGGGAGCCCCCTGGTTTGGCAAAGCCGGATGGTTCGGCGCCAACTGGTGTATGGCTGAAGGATCTGCTTGAGAAGGCGTCTATCTCAGAAGATCACCACACATTGATGAGCATGGTGATTGAAAGGATTTCGTCCGCCGAAGGTGGGTTGCATAATGCCGTCAGTAGTTTGCTGGCGGGGTTTGAGGTACGTAAAAATGACACACCTTTTAACAGTTTTGCATATAGAATGCGCCCTGTATAGATAGTAGCCCCTGAGACTCGGTAGGTTGTCGAAATCGACATCGTGCCGAGGATCAAAATCACAGGTTTAAATTCCCGCCGTGCCGATGCAGGTGGCGGGTCGTCCGAGGGCCAGTCGGACTGATAGAGTTGCTGAACTAAAGCGGCAACTCGCTGTTGCGGATGCGGACATCACGCTGGTCAACAGGCGACTTGATGAGTCGCAAGGTAAGTGTTTCTATGCGGTCACTTGGTAAGGGAGCCGAAGCCAGCTCCTTACAACATGTGTGTGAAATGCAGATAGTGCCGCTGTTGTGGAGAGCCTTCGGGCCGAACTTGCTCAAGCCAAGGAGCAGGCCAGAAGGAGTAATGCGGCGGCCTCGAGGGAGGCCGAGGAGTTAGCGGCCGAAAGGGTCGCGCACTGCCGGAGCAGGGAAGAGATGGCCGAAATGGCTGTGAAGTTAAAAGATGCTACCGACCGCATTGAGGCTCTTGGGAAGGAGCGCCTAGCGGGGTAAGAGGACCTGGGGAAGGCCACCGCCGAAGCCAAGGATGCCCGCTCTGCAATGCGGGCTATAAAGGAAGAGCTGCGCCAGGCCGGAGATATTGTAGCTGGCAAGCCTTTTCTGCTGCGCCGAAGGTTTACGGATCCAAAGTATGCTCAGCTGGGCCAACTGTGGGGTCCAGAGGACCCTTATATGGACTTAGCAGCGAGTGCGGCGGATGCCGTTGTGCATTTTCGAAGCCAGAAGGATCACAAGACGGAAGAGCTGTTTTGGTCTCAATTCCATAGTCCGGAGTGTTCACTTCCGCTGACCGACCGTTTGGCCGAGTGGGCTGAGCTAAATAGGTTATCCGGGCTTGCTATAACGGATATAGTGACCCATGTCTGGCCGGATAGGCCCGAGCCGAAGAGTTACTTTGGCTTATTGCAGCAATTTCTTGGGGGGGTGCCGCATATCAAGGTGATGAAGCGGTCGGCCTGCATAGAGGGTGCGCGGATGACACTCGCCCGTGTGAAGACACATTGGACAGAGATGGATGCCACCGCTATTGGGACCCCGGGTTCGGACGATAACCGGTTACCCGCCGAGCACTATTTTGGCGAAGTGCTGCGTGGTGCTCGTGTAATATAGTCGCAGTGCTCAAAAAATGTTACGTTCGAATGAATGTTTTTATGATGTAAAACAATATTTATGATGTAAGCGCCTTTTATACTTGTGCGTTCAAGTAATAGAATATCTCCTATGCGGCCGTTCATGTATACGTGTGTATAACCTGAAAGATGCCAGTCATTGGCTTCAGCCCCCACGCACTAGGTGCGGGGGTATTCGCAAAAAATAGCGCGTTTTCACACTTAATCCGACGTCTCGGTCCTGTAAAGGAGGTGGTAGCGTAGCAAACGAGGCAACCGGACTATAATGCTTTATCACTTTCACTTAGCCATGGAGTTCGAGGGTGGGGGTACGACATAGCCCCTGGGGGCACCGCGCTCTCCGAATTTGGGGCGCGTATGTGCCTGACCGGGAAACGGCCCTTCGTCAAAGCGGAGGAATTCTAAACATTCCCATGGTCGATCGAGTGGTTGACCAGTCTCTCGCTGTATCATGCCAGTCAGTTTTCGGCTTTCTCTACTGAGGTGCTCGCCCAGCTGAACTGGGGCACAATCGCAGTAGTTCTCCTGGTGCCGCGTTAGCCGATGATACGGAACGTAAGGCAGCAAAACACAGGAGCCAGGCAAACCCAACATTTGACCAAAGACATGATTCGGAGCTGATGCATATAAGGCCTAACTCAAGACGCCGAACACTCCCGAAGGTGTTCGGTCTTTACAATAGTGGGCAAAACAATGCCCTAATCCCCTTGTGTCCAGGTACGGGCAAGTTCTTCTGGCGCGGCCGATGCCAAAATGCCAGTCTCCACTCTGGTTATAATGAGAAACCAGGGGATTATAGCAACAAGAGACAGTAAGAAAGGTTTACGTAGGGTCTTAGTCTGAAAAGAGTCCTTGCAACGGGTCCCTACTGCACGTCTGCGCCTGTGTCTCCGTTGTGCCGTATCCTGGACGGGTGTGCACGCTGTTCATCTGTAAAAAGAGAGGAACTTAGTTTGAAAAGAAATCGTGCGAGAAAGTGCATAAAAAATTGAAATATAGATTAATAAAGCTGGGCCTATGCTAGCTCATTATGGCTTATATGTACAAATCCTTGTGAAGGGGTGTGCGGCTAGGTAGCCCCTAGCTTATTTATTCCGGACTCGTCCAGCCGTGTCCGGGGTCTCAGGCGACCTTTTAATGAAATGATGCCACGTGGACCGGGCATTTTAAGCGTAAGAGACGCGTAATGTGGTATTGCATTGAAGCGGACGAAAGCTTCCCGTCCCAGTGATGCTTGATAGCTACTTTTAAATGGGGCAACATGAAAGGTTAGCTTTTCTCGTCGGAAGTTGTCAGGTGACCCGAACACCTGTGCACCTGGCGTAAGGGCCTGGCGCCACTCCTTTGAAGGAAGTGCGGCTATGCCGAATTGTAGTGGGGTCTATCCCAACTTGCGGATTGTGTCCGGATATAGCAGGTTTAAGTCACTGCCGCCGTCCATCAAAACCTGCACGAATGGTAGTCCGTCTATTATGGGATCCAATATCAGGGCAGTCTATCCTGCGTTCCGGATACTTCTGGACTAATCCATATGGTCGAAAGTGATTGGTTTTGACATCCAATCTCGGTGTTTCGCTGGGGTGGACCGTGCGACACTTGTCTTAGCGAGTACCGTGTTGGTTTTCCGTACTATCACATGAAGCGAGTTTACTGTTTTGACTTCTTGTGGGAAAGTCTTTTGACTTCCGGTGCTCTGCTAGTGGGGTTCGTCATCGTCCTCGCTTGGCGCATCGAGCCCCTTGTGTCGGGCGTTGAGTCTGCCGGACTGTTTAAAAACCCAACAATTTCGGTTGGTATGGTTTGCAGGCCTTCCGGGGGTACTATGGATTTAACATATCCGATCTATTTTTTTTTAAATTTGATAGCTCGTCGCTTTTGTCCTTAAGAGGCAGTGTTTTATTGTTTGGCCGCGAGCTTTTGAATCCGGCGTTGACCGCCGTGCCCTTTGGGCTTTTTTCTTTATTCCGGCGCTGATCTTTCCTGCGCCGTGATTTTCCGTTTCCATCTCTGATCTCGGATGTACTCGGGTCGCTGGTGCTGCATCTTGCTAGCCAGCTGTCTTCTCCTGCGCAAAAGCGCGTCATGAGGCTTGTTAGCGCGGCCATTGATCTTGGCTTCTCTTGGCCGAGGTGTTTGGCGAGCCATTCGTCTCGGACGTTGTGTTTAAAAGCTGCTAAGGCTTCCGCGTCCGGACAGTCGACTATTTGGTTCTTTTTGGTAAGGAACCTGTTCCAGAATTTGCGCGCTGACTCTCCGGGCTGTTGGGTTATATGACTCAGATCGTCTACATCTGGAGGGCGGACATAAGTCCCTTGAAAATTTGCTCTAAACGCGTCCTCAAGCTCTTCCTAACTTCCAACGGTGTTTTCTGGGAGGCTTTTGAGCCAATGCCGAGCTGGCCCTTTGAGCTTGAGGGGTAGGTATTTTATGGCATGGAGATCATCTCCTCTAGCCATGTGTATGTGTAGTGTGTAATCTTCTATCCAGACTCCGGGGTCTGTTGTGCCGTCGTATGCCTCTATGTTTATGGGTTTGAACCCTGCTGGAAATTCATGATCCAGCACCTCATCGGTAAAACATAGCGGGTGTGCGGCGCCCCTGTATTTGGGTGTGCCGCTGTCTTCGAACACTTGTCGTGTTGTGTTACTTCCTGGGGCCCTCTTTTTTGGCCCGTAGATGGACCTAGTTGGGCCGTCCGTTTTCCCAGGATCATAAGTCAGCTTGTGTGCGGCGCCGCTTGTCGCTTTTGGCCTGTCATCTGGCCGTCTATCCGGCCAGGCGGCCTCTTTATTTTTTGACTGTGAGGGCTCTATGGCTTCCTTGTCAAATTCTGGCAGCAGCTTGCGCTTCGGGTAGCTCTTTGTTTGATGGCCATTGCCATATTTGTCTGCGGTCTTGAGTACTTTGCTCCACTTCATTCTGAGTATGTCTTCCGCTATTTTGAGATTCTGTTTTTCCTTCTTCAAAGTTCTTGTAGTGGCGACGAGTCTTTTGTGAAGGTTCTTATGCTCCGGTGTTGTGTCCGGACTGTTGATTGCTCCGTGAAGGGGTTGATTATCCGGTTCGTCTTGTTCGGATGGTTGCTTGGTTGTATGTTCGTCATCCGCTGGTTTGCCCTGCTCTATCGCTGGGTCGTTAGGAATGCTGCTTTAATCGAGGCGGGACTTAGGGCAGCGTTTACGTCGCCGTTTTGTTTGTTTATCGGCGGGATTATCCTCTGCCGCGTCCCGTTGTTCCTCGTTATAGCTTCCCTTTGGGGTGTCCACCATATATATGTCATGTGACGAGGTGGCCTTCCAGTGCCCTGTAGGCGCTAGTTCTTGATCGTCTCCGGCATTGTCGTCCATACCGTTGATGTCTTCGGAGTCGTAGTTTAGCACGTCGGTTAGATCGTCGACGGTGGCTACGAAGTGGGTGGTGGGTGGGCTCTGAATTTCTTCATTGTCCGTGTCCCGACCATCCTGGCCGTAGTTCGGCCAGGGCTCTCCGGATAGTGAGAGATGCTTCAGCGAATTTAAGATATCGCCGAAGGGTGAGTGCTGAAAGGTGTCCGCAGCGGTGAATTCCATGATCGGCGCCCAATCAGATTCGACTGGCAGGGGCGCAGGAGGTTCGGAGTCCGGCATGGGGTCCGGCACCTCGGAGTCATGGGCTTTATGCGGGACAAGGTAAGTGTTCGGCTCCATCGCCGTAGAAGTTGCAGCTCTCGAGGCGGTGTCCAGCCATGCGTCCTCGATCTGAGCGATCGGCTCCGGACTATGGGTCGGAGCGGATTCGTGTGCGGCCTCCAAGGTGCTGTCCGGCGGCAGAGTTAGGTCGTGCCCATCGTGACAGTGCGGCACGCTCGGCTATGGCTCAGATCCATCAAAGATCAAGTCCCCGCGGATATCGGCCGTGAATTTTAGGCTTCCAAACCTGACTTGACGGCCAGGGGCATAGCTTTCTATCTGCTCCAGATGGCCAAGTGAGTTGGCCCGCAGTGCGAAGCCGCTGAATACGAAGATCTGTCCGGGGAGAAAAGTCTCACCCAGGACTGCATCGTTGTCGATTGGAGAGGCCATCAAGCCTATCGGTGACGACACAGAGGAAATCTCAATGAAAGCACCAATGTCGGTGTCAAAACCGGCGGATCTCGGGTAGGGGGTCCCGAACTGTGCGTCTAGGCGGATGGTAACAGGAGACAAGGGACACGATGTTTTACCCAGGTTCGGGCCCTCTTGATGGAGGTAAAACCCTACGTCCTGCTTGATTGATATTGATATTGTGGATGTTTACAAGAGTGGATCTACCACGAGATCAAGGAGGCTAAACCCTAGAAGCTAGCCTATGGTATGATTGTAATGGTTGTTGTCGTCCTACGGACTAGAGCCATCCGGTTTATATAGACACCGGAGAGGGCTAGGGTTACATAGAGTCGGTTACAATGGTAGGAGATCTATGTATCCGTATCGCCAAGCTTGCCTTCCAGGCCAAGGAAAGTCCCATCCGGACACGGGACGAAGTCTTCAATCTTGTATCTTCATAGTCTTGGAGTCCGGTCGATGATAGTTCGGCCGATGATGGTAGTCCGGCTATCCGGACACCACCTAATCCAGGACTCCCTCATTGGGCTTTACTTTGTTGATGACTCCATGGATGTCACATTGACAACGCAACATGGATTTACAATGACAGTTAGCGTAAAACTTGATAAATATGGCCAATCCTATTTTGATGCGGACCTTTGGAGGAAAATGTCTGTGTTATGAACTGAAAGCTGCCAATATAATTCTTGTGCGTTCACCACATCTTGGTCTAATTAACATGGATGTTTACTTCCCCAACGTCATCAGGCGATCAAAGTCTGATTGAGGTTAGTGTCCTTTCAACTTTCTCCATGTTGGCATATTACTTAGCAAAATCGTGGTATTTGTTCTGACTAATTGATCACTATTTAAGCAACCAATTGTGATTTCATTTTCTGATTCCGTTCCTAGGCAGTAACAAATTCTAGTGACCAATTTATGCGCACTATATATTCTTCTGCCATGTTCTGAATAAATAATACCTTTCCACCTTTTAAGCAGGATATGTTGGATGCATAGTGAACGATATGTATGTTACTAAGCATACCAAATTTCACTGGATATACCTATGGTGCACACATTGAACAAGACCAATTGTGTGCACAAAACAGTGGTACAAAGTCTTATTTTTATGATGATGCTCATAAACTATATATATCTTCAACGATATGATACAATTGGTTGGTATTCTACATTTCAATAGAAATTGCCTGCTCTAGGTGTTCCTGGATTGATTTCCCGGCGTGGTCGAATTACACTTGTGCTTGCTAATAATGCCAAGGTGATTGCAAGGTACTGCATTTCCCGCAGAAATGGAATCATTCAAATTAACAAGTTCTCACTTGTCGTGGCAATGCATCTATATTAGAAAATTGGAGACATTCTTCTACTAATGCTCTACCAAGGCACAAGAGGGCTCCTCCTTTTCATTGACGAGATGTCGAGTCGCCGTGATCAAGCTGCTTCCAGCGATAGTTGTGGTTTTTGGCCCTCAACCTCTTAAAATGTGCTAGCTGTTACTATGTTAAGTACGTAGATATGGACCATATGGTTGTTGGCCCCCAGCCTCTTAAAATGTGATAGTTGTTACTATGTTAAGTATGTAGATATGGACCATATGGTTGTCAAAACCGTGTTATGAAGATCCTCCTTTTGTCGAATAGTGTAACCACTATATATATGTTACTCAAATGTTGTTAGCCAAGTTCTTAAATTTTCATGGAAAGTATTAGTATCATATCAGTTCATTGAGTTTAAGCGTGTGCCCGGTAGAGCAGTAGAGTAGATGACGCCCATGTTTTGGACGTGGCGATCAACACCGATGTCCAGAAGGCATTTGCATATTAATTTTCCATATTGCAAATTCATACACGTGCTAACATAAGGAAACATATGTGTAACTTACTAATCATCGCAAACGAGTACTCATAGACGCATCGTGTGCCATACTCCTAGCCATCACAAGCAACTAGCTTGCAATTTTCAAAGTATTTTGTACACACAGAATCGCACATGAATTAACTGTAGTAACCATTCGTGTTGTAATTTCTCATTGCAAACAATTCATCTGAGTGGGCTGTTTGACGCATATCACACACATCTTGTTTACACGACTCGTTTGTGTTCTTTTGGCTCATCGCAGATAGTTCATCTATGTGAACTGTATGCCGCATATCACACACATCTTGTTAAGTTGAACCATTTCTGTTGTGTTCCCTAATTGAAAATAGTTCGTCCGAGTGAACCGTATGTCATATATCACACACACCTTGATCTGGCTAACTGTTTCTGTTGCACTCCCTAATATCAAACAGTTCATTTGAGTGAACTGTATGCCGTATATTGCACACATCTTGATATGGTTGTTCGTTTTTGTTGTTCTATCTCATCGCAAACAGTTCGTATGGATCATCCATGTGCCCTGCATCGCACACGCACCTAAAATCTAAACTGTGTTTGATGTCTCCGCCATCACAAACGGTTTGCATCTTTTTTGATAGTTTTTTACATCACCGTTTGTGATTAATGCATCACACATAGTTTCGTCAAAGGCTCTCTAATCGTAGTGTCGTGTTAGCAGCATCCTGCCGTAGTGAACATTTTCATCTTTAGCTATTACCGGTTCTTCAGTTTCTTCTTTAATAGGGGATGATATTTAAACCACTTCTCCTTAGGGAAATCAACATGAGCAGCAAATGAGTCACAAAAAGAGGCTATTATCTCAGAGTCAAGTCCATATTTAGTGCTAAACTTGTGAAAAGCATCGGTATTCATAAAAGAATTAACACAATCAAACTCAAGCTTAATACCCGACTCATTACCTTTGTTGAGTTCCCAATCTTCAGAGTTGCATTTAATTCTTTCTAAAAGATCCCACCTAAATTTAATAGTCTTCTTCATAAAAGAACCAGTATAAGAAGTATCGAGCATGGATTGATCATCTCGAGAATGCCGAGCATAAAAATTCTGAATGATAATTTCTCTAGAGAGCTCATGATTGGGGCATGAATATAAAATTGACTAAAGCCTCCCCCAAGCTATAGGGATACTTTCTGCTTCACGCGGCCAAAAATTATATACAAAATTCCGATCACGATGAACTATATGCATAGGATAATTTTTTGGTAAAATTCCAAATTCAATCGATTCCAGTTCCTAGATCCAACATCATCACATGGCTATACCATGTTAATGATTTTCCCTTCAAATATAAAGGGAAAACCTTCTTCTTAGCTTCATCTCCGGATAAACCTGCAAGCTTAAATAATCCACAAATTTCATCCACATATATCAAGTGCGTATCAGGATGTTCAGTTCCATCTCCTTCATAGGGATTAGCTAGTAGTTGTTCTATCATATCCGAAGGAATTTCATAACCAATATTTTTAGTAGGTGCAATAGGTTGAGGGGCAACTAATTGTGCTTCCGGTCAAGGTGAAGATACCCCAAACAAACCTCTCAAAGGATGGTTTTCCATAGTAACAAGTGACAATAAATTTTAGCACGTAGTAATAATTTTTCCTTACCAATTTCCACTTACCAAGAAAGCTTCACTCCCTGGCAATGGCGCAAGAAAAGAGTCTTGATGACTCACAAGTATAGGGGATCAATCATAGTCCTTTTGATAAGTAAGAGTGTCGAACCCAACGAGGAGCATAAGGAAATGACAAGTGGTTTTCAGCAAGGTATTTTCGGCAAGCACTGAAATAGTCGCTAACAGGCAGTTTGATAGGAAGATAATTTGTAATGGTAACGGTAAATAAAGTGCAGCAAGGTAGCCTAATCCTTTTGTGGCAAAGGACTGGACAAAATGGTCTCTTATAATAAGCAAAGTATTCTTGAGGGTACACGGGAATTTCATCTAGTCACTTTCATCATGTTGGTTTGATTTGTGTTCGCTACTTTGATAATTTGATATGTGGGTCGACCGGTGCTTGGGTGCTGTTCTTACTTGAACAAACCTCCCACTTATGATTAACCCCCTCACAATCATCCACAACTACAATAAAAGTATTAAGATAAAAATCTAACCATACCATTAAACATTTGGATCCAAATCGGTCCCTTACAAAGTAGCACATAAACTAGGGTTTAAGCTTCTGTCAGTCTAGCAACCCATCATCTAATAACTATTCCGCAATGCATTCCCTTAGGCCGAAATACGGTGAAGTGCCATGTAGTCGACGTTCATATCACACCACTAAGGGAATCACAACATACATATCATCAAAATATCGAACACATATCAAGTTCAAATGATTACTTGTAACATGATTCCTCCCGTGACCTCAAGAACTAAAGTAACTACTCACAAATGATAATCATGCTCAAATCAGAGGGTATTAAATAGCATAATGGATCTGAACATATAATCTCACCAAATAAACCATTTAGTAATCAACTACAAGATGTAATCAACACTACTAGTCACACACAAGTACCAATCTAAGGTTCTGGTACAAAGATTGAACACAAGAGATGAACTAGGGTTTGAGAGGAGATGGTGTTGTTGAAGATGTTGATGGAGATTGCCTTCCCAAAGATGAGAGGGTTATTAGTGATGACGATCGCTTTGATTTCCCCTCCAGGAGGGAAGTTCCCCCAGTGGAATCGCTCTGCCGGAGGGTAAAAGTGATCCAGTCCAAGTTCTGCCTCGAGACGGCGGCATTCCGTCCCGAAAGTACTCTCCTTATTTTTGCTAGGTCAAAATGACTTATATAACAGAAGATGGGCACCAAAGGTGGGCTGGGCTGAGCACAACCCACCAGGGCGCGCCTTGGGGGTTTGGCGCGCCCTTGTGTATTGTGCTCACCAGGTGGCCCCCCTCAGGTAGTTATTTGCTCTAGCATTTTTCATATATTCCAAAATTATTCTCTGTGAAGTTTCAGCTTATTTGGAGTTGTGCAGAATTGGTAACTCTGGCGTAGCTTTTTCAGGTCCAGAATTCCAGCTGCCGACATTCTCCCTCTTTGTGTAAACCTTGCATGTTGTGAGAGAAAAGGCATTAGAATTACTCCATAAAGCTTTATTATGCATAAAAACATTGTAAATAACAGTAAGAAATCATGATGGAAAATGGACGTATCACATGTCATCACACCAGTACGTGCATTAGATGATCCTTTGATGAGCTTGTATATGCATGCATGTCAAGGTAAATACTAATACATGCATAAATCCAAGGCCAAGGTATAAAAGGCATGCACAGATGCATACAAATACTCATTAAAAAAATTAAAAAGGTTCAACACACACTAAAAAAGTTAAGTTTGTTAAAGGTAATGTTCATCGTATATTAAAGAAAAGGCCCAAGGCAAGCATAACAGATACTTACAAACACACGCTTACAAAATAAAGTTATATTTAAAATCTTGGGGGGGAGGGGGGGGGTCAAAGTGTTCTTTCTCCTGCATCCACCAGCGACGCCGTGAGCGTAACTCATCACCACTTCTCGGCATTCGCCTTGGTGGATGAAGCTTTTTAAAATCAAAGAGTTGTAGAAACAACGACTAGGAAGTCATAGGAGACACCGGTGACTCTTCGGAGAAGTAAACCCCGATAAGAGCGTGTAGATAGTTTGGAGACAATGAAAGCTGACCGAATCCAAATGGATCTGTCGAAAACCAAAACTGATCAGATCCCGAAAGACCCACTAGAGAAACTCCGCACGCCCTCCAAGGGTAATAAGCTCACCCATTGAATGGGGATAGGGAGGAAAGGAAATTATTCCTATGATGCGCCAACACCACTGATACATCCATTTTGCATCATGTTTTCCTACTTTTATTTATAGTGTTTTAATCAATATAACACATGATGGAGTAATTCTAATGGATTTTCTCTATTAATATGCAAGATTTACGTGAAGAGGGAGATTACCGACAACTGGAATTCTGGATCTGAAAAAGCTATGTCGGAGATACCTATTCTACACATCTCCAAATTAGCTGAAATTTCACATAGATTTATTTTGGAATAAATAAAAAATATTGGAGAAAAGAAGTACCAGATGGGGCCACCCAGGTGCCCACGAAGCACCAGGGCGTGCCCTGGTGGCTTGTGGGCTCCCTAGCCAGCATCTGGTGCCCATATTTTGGCATATAAGCCCATTTGCCCTAGAAACAATAGATGACTTTTGGGATGGAGGGCCGATGTCTCGAGGCGGAACTTGGGTAGGAGCACTTTTCCTCTCGGGCGGAGCGATTTTGCCGGGAATACTTCCCTCTGGGAGGGGGAAATCGAAGCCATCGTCATCACCAACAACCCTCTCATCATGGGAGGACCAATCTTCATCAACATCTTCACCAGCAACATCTCATCCCAAATCCTAGTTCATCTCTTGTATTCAATCTTTGTATCAAAATCTCATATTGGTACCTATGGGTTGCTAGTAGTGTGGATTACATCTTGTAGTTGATGCTAGTTGGTTTGTTTGATGGAAGATTATATGTTCAGATCCATTTTGCTATCCAATACCCCTCTGATCTTGGACATGAATACGATGTGTGAGTAGTCACTTTTGTTCTTGAGGACATGGGAGAAGTCTTGTCATAAGTAATCCGGTGAATTTGGTATTCATTCGATATTTTGATGGTATGTATGTCACAGAGTGATGTCGCAGAGCCATTCATCAGCATCAAGAGGCTGAGTAGAGTTGTGATAGATGGCTGGGTTGAGGCGTGCAAAGTCTTGCAGAGTCACTGGGGCTGGCTGCTGATTCATATTGCGGTGCGGGAACTAAGCCATGACCCCTTCCATAAACTGGCGATTCAGCTCAAACTTTTGTATCATTCCGGCCATATATTCGGGCAGTGGTGGGTTGTTGGCACCACGGCGACGACCACCTAGTCTAACCATCCTGCTAATATTAACAGGGGGTAGTTTAGCATTCACTACTAGGGAAAAGCCTATACACAGAATCTTAGCAGCAGCGCGGCTCAAAAAGGAGCGCTGCTACTAATTAGCAGTAGCGCGGGTGTGTAAAACTTGCTACTGACAAGCGTTTAGCAGTAGCGCGCTTGGTGTTACCCGCGCTGCTACAAATATCGACCGACAGTGCCCCCCAAACTCCATTTAGTAGCAGCGCGGTTCCGCGAGCTGCGCTACTGCTATGGATTTAGGAGTAGCGCACTTTTTATGAGGTCGCTGCTTCTAATTTTCAAATGGGACACACTTTTTTATCCCGGTTAGCAGTAGTGCTTCTGCCAAAAATGCGCTGCTACTACTTTCGTATCAGCAGCGCGTTTTACGTCCCGCGCTACTGCTAATCCGCACCAACCCACCACCTTTTCCCCACCCGTCCCCTCCCCTCCCCCTCCTCTCTTCCCTTTCCCCTACCTCCCACATCCTCCCACTCTCACTCTTCTTCTTCCTCAACACTTCTCCCCCATTACTCTCCCTCTTCTACCTACCTTTCTCTCTCTTCATTACTCCTACCTAACTACACCATCTCCATTAATGCATCTCCTTTCTCTTTTTCCTTCCCCCTCCACTAGTTGAAGTTGTCTCCTACCAAATTAGGTAGCTAGGTAGATGTAGCATTTAGTTAAGTGACCTATTTGCCCCCTAACTAGATCTATCTTTGTCAAGAAGAGCTTTGGGCACTTTTGGTCTCCCTACATCATCATCTCATCACCGTGCTCGATCTCGAGATAGAGGTGATGAAAATTTCATGCTTTTGCAAAATGGAAATATGTTTATGTGTGTGTGATAAGTTTGTGGAAATTGTGTGTGTGGCATGAGTTGACGCCAAATTGTGCTTTTGAGTTGCCTATGTTTTGCCGAAATGTCGATTTATTTCCATTTCGGCGAATTCCGGGCAAACTCTAGATCCATATATGTCCTATTTTTAGGGAAGGTCATGCCGAATTTTTGTATGACTTTGATGCATGCACGCATTTTTATAATCAATTTGTTTTATTATTACCATGCAGACATTCATGATGGTCAGTGGAACGATGATGGACAGGTGGTTGCGGTCGGCGGTGCAGGACATGAAAGAAAATAACCTGACAGAGGTTTTATGTCCGTGTCGAAAATGCAAAGGAATAGTTTGGCTCGACCCCTATGACGATGGTCGTGTCGAAGCGCACCTGCTCATGGCTGGTTTTATGGATGTCTATACTCGGTGGATAACTGAAGATGAGGATGACGATGTTGAGGATGCCGACAGGGCAGACAATGATGACACGGGGCAAGACGAAGAGATGATCGATAATTGCGGCAGGGAAGAGGCCGAACATGGCGGAGGAGAAGGGGCCGGACATGGCGACGGAGAGAATGACATGGACTCCACGCAGCAGAGTTCGTCGGTACTAAGTTCAATCGTGCGGGACCCTCATGTTCAAGCATTGCTTCCCAAGGAGACGAGTACTGAGAGAGCTGCTTCTAGAGAGGAGGCTATGCTGGAGCAACTGGTGGTAGACTCAAACACTCCATTGTATGATGGTTGCAATCCTGAGGTGACCTGCTTGAGTTTCACGCTCCAACTCCTGAAGACGAAGGCTAAAAACAAATGGACCGACACTAGCCTCGATGAGCATCTCAAGTACCTAAAGGATGTTCTTCCCGCGGGTAATCTATGTCCTACTAGTGTTGATGAGGCCAAGAAGATCGTGTGCCCTCTTGATCTGCCACACGTTAGATACCATGCATGCATCAACGATTGCATAATTTATCGGAAGGAGCACGTGGAAAAAACAAGCTGTCCGGTGTGCAATGCTTCTCGATCAAGAAGGCCGGGAAGAAATGTACCCAGAAAGTTGTATGGTACTTACCGATCACTCCCCGTCTCCAGAGGTATTTTGTAGATCCCAAGGAAGCAAAGCTAATGTGCTGGCACGCAGAGAGGAAGAAGCCCGACGATGGAGATGATCCGAAGCTGAGACACATGAAGGATGGAAGCCAGTGGAGAGCGTTGAACAGCTTCTATCGGTATTTTGAATGTGATGCAATGAACATCATGCTCGGCGCGTGTACCGATGGCATGAATCCGTTTGGCAACTAGAACACCAACCATAGCACATGGCCCGTGTTTGTATGGATGTACAACCTCCCCCCTGGTTGTGCATGAAATCGAAGTACATTCACATGAGCATGCTTATTCAAGGGCCAAAACAACCAGGAAATAATATTAATTTGTATCTGGGGCTACTACAAGAGGAGTTAGACACATTATGGAAAACACCGGCCAAGACATGGGATGCCAGCAAAGGCGAATATTTCAACATGAGAGCCGCACTGATCACGACAGTGCAGGACTATCTCGGTTACGGATATGTGGCAGGCCAGGTGTGCCATGGATATTGTGGATGCACGAGGTGCATGGATGATATGATGTCTCAGCAGCTAACGTCAAGGAAAGATAGCAGGTCTGGGAAAATTGTGTACATAGGGCATCGAAGATGGCTTGAACAGGACGACTCGTGGAGAAACCGTGGAGATCTATTCAATGGTCACGCTGAGCATCGAGGACCTCCATGTAAGCGGAGCGGTGCCGAAATCAATGAGCTATTGAAAACTGGAAGGAGTGCCCCGCGCCGGGAAAGACGATGAGAAAGGCGCCAGAGCCGCTGCTGAAGGTATAGAAGACGAGGTCTGTGTTCTGGGACTTGGAGTACTGGCAAAAACTTGATACACCTCATTGCCTTGATCAAATGCATATCTGTAAGAATATCCTTGAGAGCTTGCTCGCAACACTGATGAACATGCCGGATAAGACCAAGGATGGGCCGAAGGCAAGTAAAGACTTGCAAGATTTGAAAATCAGGGAAGATCTGCACATGCCGCCTCGTAAAATGTCAGACGAGACAGAGACGGAGACAGAGGCACGGGAGAAGAAGGGCAAGAAAATAAAGAAAGATGATTATTGCCCCCCTTCTTAATTCAACTTAAGTCAGGCTGAGATCAATTCCTTCTTTAAGTGCCTTACCGAAGTCAAAGTTAGTTCTGGTTACTGTGGCAAGATAAGCAGATATCTAGACACGGACAAGAAAAGGTTCAGCGGGATGGAGTCTCATGACTGTCATGTGATGATGACACAGATACTACCTGTTGCCCTTAGAGGGATAATGGACAAGCACGTCCATGACACGCTTATTGGTCTCTGCAACTTTTTCGATGTAATCTCTCGAAAGTCGATCAGTGTGAAGCAGCTCCAAAGGCTACAGGAAGAGATCGTTGTGATACTGAATGAGCTTGATATGTACTTCCCGCCCGTGTTCTTTGACGTGATGGTGCATCTGTGTGTCCATATTATGGATGACATAATAGACCTGGGGCCGTCATTCCTGCACAACATGATGCCGTTTGAGAGGATGAATGGGATCATCAAAGGATTCGTTCGTAACATGTCCCGTCCGGATGGAAGCATTGTCCAGGGCTATTTGACACAAGAGTGCATCTATTTCTGTGAGAATTTTCTATATGGCGCAGACCAACCACCTGGTGTTAGTGTTGTTTTGCCTGTTAACAAGCACGATGGGAGGCTCGAAGGATATGGTCACTGCAACGGTCGCAGGGAACTGCACATGGCATACAGATCGACGCAGCGACTTTGACAGAGCAAACTTGGTAGTGCTACAACACCTAGACGAGGTAGATCCTTTCGTGGCTCTGCACAAAGAAATTATCGCAAAGAAGTATCGTGACCGGGGGTATGCAGGACGGACACCGAAGTTACTAGAGAGCACAACTCCACTTTCTTGCATTGGTTCAAAGAGCATATTATTGCTAATCCCTCGGAGGAGGGATCTAAGGACGGATTGCTCATATACGCCTTAGCACATGGCCCCTCGCCCAACCTCGTAACCTATCAGGCATATGATATCAACGGATACACGTTCTACATGGAGGCCAAAGATATGGACAGTGATGATCAGAACTCAGGGGTGACGATGGAATGCATGACCGGCAGCGACAACGGCGCAACTAAACGATTTTATGGAAGGGTCGAGGAGATCTGGGAGCTTGACTACTCTGGACTGCACAACACGACGATGTTCCGTGTCATATGGGCTAAGAATGTCGAAAGAGAAAGCCGGATTTTCACTACCATGACTATACCCGACGCCAAGACCGCTACCATGAACGCTATCACAAAAAACGAGCCATGGGTACATGCTAAGCACGTGACACAATGCTTCTTCATAACCGACCCGCGCAATCCCAGCCGTATTGTCGTGAGGAGAGGCAAAAGGAACATCATTGGAATGGATGGAGTTGCCAACAAGGAAGACTATGATCAGTACGACAACCCAATGAGGGAAGATGACAATGATGATGAAGTATACGTCAAAAGAAGAATCAATACTACATTACCTAAGAAAAATCGTACTCCATGGAAAAGCAAAAGTCACAATGAGGGGCTCAATTATTCTTCGACGAACAAGAAGGGAAAGAAGCTGACTCAAAAACGAAAACGTCAGCACTGAGGAACC
>NC_041391.1:501438670-501439188 GCF_002162155.2 Triticum dicoccoides | reverse complement strand
ACACTTAGCCATTATTATGCATGGGTCCAATGATGTAATATATATGTTCCTATTTTGCATACATATTTAACCATCAAATGATGCAATATATATCGCCCTCCCTTCGTTCACTGCCCTCGGGAAATAAAAGTGGGATAAAATAAAGGAAAAGAAAAAGGAAAATTGGCAGTAGCGAAGGTAGTAGCAGCGCATTTTGTCTAAACCGCTACAGCTACTGAAGGTAGTAGTAGCGCATTTCGTATAAAGCGCTACAGCTACTGAAGGTAGTAGAAGCGCGTTTTTTCCAAATGCGCTACTGCTACATCCACTTAACACAAAATTCTCACTCGCCCTGCTTCATCCCGCCTTTTCCCCACAAATCCCCACTCTCTCTTTCCCCGTCGCACCGCCACGCCCGACCCGGCGCCGGCGCTCGCCCCCGACTCCGGCACCGACGCTCGCCCCCGACCCGGCCCTCGCCCCCGACCCCAACCCCGGCGCTCGCCCCTGACTCGCCCCTCGCCCCCGACCCCGGCGCC
>NC_041391.1:501396349-501438572 GCF_002162155.2 Triticum dicoccoides | reverse complement strand
CCCGGCGCCGGTGCTCTCCCCCGACCCGTCGGCCCTCGCCTCCCTCCTCTCCCCTCCCGGCCGTCGTCGGGCCTGCCTCCTCGCCCCTGCACCCTCTGTAAACCCCCCTCTCTCTCTGCTAGGGTTCTTCGGTTAATTTACTTAGGTTTTAGTTAGGGCAGTATGTTAATTAGGTTATCTATTTAGTTATGAATTTAGCTAGGTTTCAAAATTAGCTTAATTTATATGCAAATTTGAACTAGACATGTGATATGTGCATATGTCATGTTTTGGACATTTCATGTTTGGAAAATGATCCGAGTGGCCTATGTTACGCCGGAATGTTGATTCATTTCCGTTCCGGTGAATTTCAGGCACTCGATATGTCCATTTTTTAGCAAAGGTCATGCCAAAATTTCCCGTGAATAAAAGCATGATTTGTGCTACATAGTTGGCATATCGAGAGCTGGCACATAGATTTATTTTTATGTCATTTCTCATTTATTCATACTTTTAGAAATAAATGAGGACACTTAATCATAGGAAACATGTCGAACAATGAAGAAACTGGGCCTTCTGATCAAGATGCAGACGAGATGGATTATGAGGGTGAAAAAGAGTACCTCGACTATTTGACTGCTAAGCAAGGTTTGCAGGTCGGCCTCGATGATGGTACTGACGCCGACATCGACACCTACGGCACCGGCACCGATGGTGGCACCGAGACTGGTGGGGAAGGTACCGGCGGGGAAGGTACCGGCCCCGATGCCGCTACCGAAAAGAGGAAGCATAAGAAGCAAAGGATACGAAAACCTAACAAACTAGGGATTGGACGACTTTTGATCACAAAGATGGCACCTGGAAAGTTTGAGCCGTTAGAGCTGGAAGAACCTCGCAAGTGCTATGAGAACCAAGTAGGATGCATCCTACGGGAATGCACAAGCATCAACGACGATGACTTAAGGAGTAAAGAACATTTGACGCAGTTGCTCCTAACGAAGTTGCACAAGAGATTCAAGTTCCCCGACTGGGATGATAACATAGAACAACTGTGGGATGATCCGAAGATGAAAAAGATTAACAATCACGCCATGGGCATGTTCAGCAATGATTTGGCCTCCTAGAAAGGGAGGGTGAAACAAGCTATTGAGGCTGATGAACCCCTGTCCAAGATTCTGGAGGAAAATCCGACACTTACGGAAGAGGAGTTCAAAAAGTTCAAGGACACTTGCGCTACCGAGGCAGCCAAGGCTAAGGCTGCGAAATTCAAGAGCCTTCAGCAAAGGAACACGGGGAAGCATCACCTCAGAAGCCGTGGCTACCTCGATAAAAGGCCCATATGGGATAAGGAGGACGCGGAACATGAAGCCGCGGGTCTCCCAGACCCCTTCGCAAAGTTCACCAACCCCTTGGAGTGTGACTTCATCAGGGCCCGCTACAAGTGGGACAAGGAGAAAAAGGTTTTTTACACGGACAAGATCATGAGGAAATTGATTAGACTACTGGAGAAGCAACACCAGCTTGCAGCCGAAAGCCCTACTTCTCCGATGAGGCCCAAGTGGGACACCCCTCTCAACCGGGCCTTGAACGAACTTAAGGGACTCCCTTTGGACTAGCGGCCGCAATATGGTCGTGTGCACGGTGCTGGAGACGGCGCCATGTGGAAGGTGTTTTACAACGAGGGCCCGGAGGCCAAGAAGCAGAAAAAGAAGTTTAGTCAGACGGACATTGACGCGAAGGTGAAGCTTGTGGTCGAGAAAAAAGTAGCTGAGGACGCAAAAAAAGCAGTCGAGGACAAATATGATTTGCTACAGTAGGCAGTCAATGCATCTGTAACTGCCTGCAGAAATGATTTTGCTACTAACTTGGTTACAGTTCTCATCAACTAGACGAAGGAAAATCCAGACAAGACGGTACATGATTTCCTGTTACCCAGTTTCGTCGTGAGCAACTCCATGAACAACAACACCATCGCACCATCACTTGCTCACGCAACCAGGCCTCCTCTCGCAGCCGCTCCCGCTCATAGCAGCCCGTCCTCAGTCTCAGGCGCGCTAGGTGGGCCTTCGTCTTTGGCTGAGCTCGACACCGTCATGGTAGTTACATGACGCACCAACATATATATATATATATATATATATATAATATTCCATTTTTGTTGCCTTTCGGTTGTTTTACGCCACACACATATGTGTTTGCAGGCGAAAGAAACCCCGTGCACCATACTCTACTTGATCAAAGGCCAGAAGGTGGACGTGGGAAAGGGGATGATAATGGACCCCTCGCAACGCACGTTCCACAACCAGCCGATCCCCGCTAGGAACTTTAGGGTTAGCTTGACCAGTGTGAAATCGGGGCACGAGGATTTGCCTCCTCCGGTACATCATGTGGGAGCGGACGACGAGACCCCGCTGCGGATTGGAAGCTGCAAGAATTGGGTGCTGCTATGGCCAAAGAATCTTATTCGTCTGGAGCCGGCCGAGAGCACACCAATAACTACCACACATCAACAAGCATGTGCGGAGACCACCACCCCGCCTACGCAATTACCAGCTCCTGTAGTGCCGGGTGAGAGCGGCGGACGACATGATGAAGGGGGTGCAATAGTACTGGCTGATGTAATTTCTCCTATAGAACAGAGAATGGATGATGAGATGGAAGTCGACCCTATGGATTTCCTCAATACAAACGCGTATGACTGTCACATAGATATGATGATTCAACCATATGACGAATGGGGCTATCAGCTTGCTAATGAGGATATGGATGATATGTCCGGGCAGGGTCGTAGCAGGGATTGCAAAAAGTGTCTCTTCATGAAATCCTCACAGGACACGCCCGAAGATGCCGCCTCAACACAAGCTCAACTAGCCGGGCGCGAGGGTCGTACAATATTTAGCCCGGGAACACTGGGGCAGGTGTTAAGGAAGGGTCTGGAAGGTGTTCCCAAGAAAAAGGAGAGGAAGAGATCGGGGAAGGTAACTGCCTCCAAACAAGCCAGAGCACATAGCAGCTAGATGATGCATTCTGAAGAGCGTGTACCTGTGAAAGGTGCGGTCATGTTCCATCTCACGGGCGAGCCGATGCTATCGCCGAAACCGCTGGAGGCACTATCAGGGGATCTCAGGAGACTGCACGACCATGTGCTGTCGACTGAGAAAAGCCTACTAGCCTCAAAGGATCCAGGATATCGGACATACGCGGCTCGTGTGCCTAAGGGGAAGTGCTACATCGACACACGGCCCGCGGAGGTGTTCTTCCTGCGGTTTGACCATATCTTTGAGATGTTTCTAACAAGGCGGCTCGATGTTACTATCGTCCGCCTTTTTGCGCTACATATGAGCTCTGTCATGAAGAGTGAAGAAGTCTCGCAAATCTGTGTGGTGGATCCGCACTACATGCACGAGTCTTTCTTGAGTCTCGGCGACTTTGAGCGTGAAACTGCTAGGGAGTACATCCAAAACTTCATGGTACAGAATAAGGACCGGGAAATTGTCCTTGTGCCTTATCATCCAAAGTAAGTCAGTTCCGGACAACCCTTTCGTACATTTCAATCATTCCTTCTCTCTCATATGGGGAATAATTTGAGGTGTCTTTTCCCCGAAGCAACGGGCGCGCCGTCCTTATCATTCTTTACCCGCAAGTCTCCCACGCCGTGTATTTTGACCCTTCCAGAGACTACAAGAAAAAAAGACTACACCCACATAATGAATATTCTAGATGATGCTCTCCAAGGCTTCAGCTTTAGAGGTGGCCACGTGCAGATCAGGAAACAAAGAAACAAGAAGATGGATTTCGCGCATAAAACTAACTCTCCTGCATCCATGTCCCAAAACCAAGCAAGAAGGATGGATTCTACATCGTCCATCTCATGATTCAGTTCAACACGAATCACCAAAAGCTTCGCATGAGAAGCAGAAATGATGATCATATCCACAAGTGGCTAGAATCTCATGGAGAAGCAGATTATAAACTTAGAGATGACTTCTTTCGCATCCAAAGCGACATTGCGACGATCATCATGAAAGAAGTCATCGATGAGAAGGGGATGTTCCACCACGGCCCTATATCGCGAGCTGACGTCTGAACTCGCATAGGCATGCAACGTCTAGACCTCACGCCATTCATGAAGCTAGGGTTCATCCTCGATGATATGGAAGGATGGAACTTCTAGTGATTTATGATGCCGATGATGATGATATGTGTCGGTTGAACTTGTATACTTTTTGTAGCAACAAAACTTTGTGATGTCCATGGTCCCTGCCGAACTTGCGTAACGCTACTTTGTTAGTTTGCGTACGATGACCTGCGTACCTCTAGTTAATTAATTTGCGTACTGTATGTTGCATCTAGTTGCTAACCCTTTCTTTTTTGGTGTTGCTCTAGTATATTTTGTTGCATATATATGATTGTACATCCTCTTCATGAACATGCATCTCTAACAGGTACCTAGTTTCTTGATGGCAAGATGGAATTGCTATGTCGTGTACAAAGGGAAGGTTCCGGGGGTGTACAACAAGTGGCATGAGTGTCAGGCGCAAGTGAATGGGTTCACGGGCGCCAGCCATAAAGGCTTCAAAAGCAGACAAGAAGGAGAAGCTAGTTACTTGAGGTTCACGCTAGCGCGAGAGAGGACTTGTAACCGCCACCTCATGTACTGCATAGTTCCGCTCTCACTCGTAGTGATAGCACTTCTTGCGTATACCTTTGTTTAGATGGATGACGTTGTTGTAGTTGCAAGTATTCGAGACTTTCATGTATCGCTATTTTCGAGATGATGACAAGATATCACTTTGTGTTGGATGATGATTATGATGAGACTATTTGTATGTATATGCTATGATTACATTTGTGGCTCGCAGGCATTTGTATGTGTATCATGATGACATTTCTATGTGCTAAAGATTCTTCTATAAAGCCTGTTCAAATACAAAACAAATATGCTGAAAAAAAACAAAAAACTACTTAAATTAGCAGTAGCGAGTGTATAAAAGTTAGCAGCAGTGCCGCGATACCAGTAGCGCGTCCAGGCAAAGCGCACTAGAGCTACTAGCAGTAGCGAGCTCCCACAAACCGCGCTGCTGCTACACTTGTGTAGCAGTAGTGCCGATGAGCACGCGCTACTGCTATGTGTTAGCTGTAGCGCCTGTCCCCGCACTACTGATACACCTAAAACCTGCGCTGCTGCTAGCCTTTTCCCTAGTAGTGATTGTGCAATTGTAGAGACAATGAATCATTCATGATGCAACATAGACAAAGAAAGAAATCCGATAAATACATCATAGTAGTCAAGCATGACATGTAGATCCATACATAACGTCGATTACAATCCAGTAGTACAAGTTCGGAAAGGGAAATAGTCTAGACCACTAGGTGGCACGCAGGCACGCAGTGGAGGGATACAACAACGGGACACAGTGATATGCTACATCAACATCAAGGAAAAGCTCTGAAGTGAGGCAGCTGTAGGTGACGAAAAGCGAGACGGTTCTCGAGATAAGGGTCTTGCACTCCGTGAACACTCTAGTGCAGAACCTGGTCGCGGACTGGAAGAAGAGGTCCATGTGTAGGAGTACTACCTCCAACAGCAGGCCACACAAGACCTAGTGGCAGCTCTGTCCTGCACGGGTAAATGATGAACTCTGGCTGAATGCTCATGCTGACTGCTGGCAGCATCTGTGTCAGAGTGTCGTAGTGACGAGCACGAGTGGTGTACAATGTCTCACATAGGGGGTACAGATAGCAATGTAGTAACCAGTCTCATCCCCAGCTGGGACACACGGGATGTATCTGAACCCAGTCTCCTCCAAGCGAGGGTGCTCTCCACGGAGACGAGTGATAGCAACAAAGGCAACATCATGGACTGCCCATCTCAACAGTTACTCCAACACCCTTAAAGGTGTGCAACTCGGTGATGGAGCATCTTGCAGATCATAGATGTCAACCACAATGCAGTACTGCTCCTGGTTGAACTCGCGGCTATCCCCGTACACAATGTATTGGGGGTACCAGCGATATCCCAGCTTGGTCAAGAGGTCGACCAGAATGGCGGGAACCCAGTCGCCTCTATAGCCACTGTATGGCATATGACCTGCGTTGTGGGACGCATCTAAAACAAAAGAGTTCAAATATGTCAAAGGACAATGTGTGCATCAATCATTATGCTTTCAAAGAAATAGTTGCAGATAAACCAGCTTTCCTGGTGGATGTGATCACGAGACCCTAATGTTAGAGTTAGTAAAATCATTTAACCCGAATAAAAGAGAGATCAGAATCTCAGAGTAAAGAGGAGGAATAAAAGATCCTAATACCACCCATTTTTGATGTGCCGTAAGCCACACAACAATGCTAGTAAAAGATTCTCAAAGACTAGACTCAACTTTGGCCAAGGAGTTGGAAAGGGGCTTCCTACGGGCAGTCGACTCTGATACCAATTTGTGACGCCCTGACTTAATCGTGCACTAATCATACACGCAAATGCACACGATCAAGATTCAGAGACTCACGGGAAGATATCGCAACACAACTCTAGAGACAAATTAAAATAATACAAGCTTTATATACAAGCCAGGGGCCTCGAGGGATCGAATACATGAGCTCGAATACAAACGAGTCAGTGGAAGCAACAACTTTTTAGTACATACATAAGTAAACAAGTCTGCCTTAAGAAGGCTAGCAAAATGATGACATGAGATCAAAATGGCATAGGCCTTCTGCCTGGGAAACACCAATCTACTCCTGGTCGTCAGCAGTCTCCATGTAGTAGTAAGCTTTGTCAGGGTAGTAGTAGTCGTCGGCTGGATCAACTGGCTCCTGGAAACCTTCATCTGATCACAGCAATCGGTTATAGGGAAAAGAGGTAGCAAAGCAACCGTGAGTACTCATCCAAAGTACTCGCAAGACTTACATCAGATTTATACTAGGTATGCTCCAGTATCAACGGAATAGGGCTATATCTTTGGGCTGAACTGCAGAAATGCCAGAATAGAAGGGAAGACCTAGCCTATCAAAGACTAGCATATTGAAGCATTTTGAAGCATTAGAAGAGCGAAGATTACCATATTATAAGTAGCAAGTATATTTAGTAATGCCTAGAGATCCTTATTCGACTCCCAGTGAGAAAGCAATCCCGGAGCCAACATATCCTTTTATCATCCCCCGCATCCAGTCCTAGTTGTATAGTTGGGATACAACTTCGAGAGTCCGTTACCATGGACACGGCTATTTGAAGAGATTAACTTTCCTGGGTGCACAAAATTACCCAACATGCTTGATTAACTATGGCCGAACACAATTTCCTTGGTCATGCCGGGCCTCGGCTGATCGACACGCCCTAGTCCAACCTAGGCTCAAAAGAGAGGCCAACACGTCGGCCTACATCCTAAGCGCTCAGAAGTCTTGGGCCCATCGCCCTTTGCACTCCTGCATGTTGTGTACGCGGCCTGGGGCAGACCCACCCCCGAATACAAGCGTAGGTGGTTCCCATCCAACCGGGCTCGCGCAGCTCAATCACTAACATCCGAAGAGCTTTCGGTGAATCGTACGATGCCGATTGCCCATACTTATTCATGTGTGGTGGTCAGTGCAAAAAGGCCAGAGGCCTACTCGAATCACATATTCACACCGTTAGTGTGCTGGGAGCGCGCAGAGACGATCAATGATCCACACTCTGTGGTACCATCGCCCCATCTCACGGACTTATGGCAAAGGCTAAGAATGCCCGGTCGTGCCTTGTAATTATCTTGCGGGTACCCTCCTGGTCAACCCGACTCCACATCACTCATGGGTACACTCACAGTCAATTTAACTTCACATTTCTCGCGGGTACCCCTCGAGGCCGACCCAACTTCAACAAGGTTTTGACGTAAAGGCAAGGTAGCCGTGTGTCTATAAACTCAAGCGGGAAATCCGAGGAATCATCGTTGATGGATTCCCACTCGATGTAACCGTCAATGTAAACTTGGAGGAATCACCCTCGAAGGGTTCACACTTGAGGTGTTGCACGACAGAGTTGTCATCGGGAGTGGTAAAGAAGGAATCACCCTTTGTAATCGACGACTGATTAGCTACACTACAAGGATATCATGAGGAGTGTGTTATGAGCTATCACCCTCGGCAGTCGATAGTACCTACGTAGAGTCATCAACTAAGGGGGTGTGCGGTGATGTGTTAGGCTCTAGACGTTGATCATGTTGATTGAGTCATCTGGTAATAAGGCGGGGGCAAATGCGACATGGGTGAGGGGTGATATGTCTCCAATGTATCTATAATTTTTGAATGTTCCATGCTATTACATTATCTATCTTGGATGTTCTATAAGCATTTATATGCTATTTTATATTATTTTTGGGACTAACCTATTAACCTAGAGCCTAGTGCCAGTTTCTGTTTTTTCCTTGTTTTTGAGTTTTATAGAAAAGGAATATCAAATGGAGTCCAAACGGAATAAAAAAATGGTGATCATTTATGGACCAGAAGAGACCCATGGAGCACCGGAGCTGTGCCAGGGGGTGACCGAGGAGGCCACAAGCCAGGGGAACCCTAGGGCTTGTGGGCCCCTCGGGTGTCCCCCTGACTTGTTTTCAATGCCAAATACTGTATATATACTGTAACCTCCAAAAAGAAACCTAGATCAGAAGTTTCACCATCGTACGCCTCTATAGGCACGAAAAACCAATCAGGAGCCCTTTCCGGCACCCTGCCGGAGGGGGAAACCATCACCAGAGGCCATATTCATCATCCCAGCGGTCTCCATGACAAGGAGGGAGTAGTTCACCCTCGGGTTTGAGGGTATGTGCTAGTAGCTATGTGTTTGATCTCTCTCTCTCTCTCTCTCTCTCTCTCTCTCTCTCGTGTTCTTGATTTGGCAGGATCTTGATGTACCGCGAGCTTTGTTATTATAGTTGGATTATATGGTGTTCTTCCCTCTCTACCTTCTTGTGATGAATTGAGTCTTGCTCTTTGAGGTTTTGATATGTTGGATTGAGTATAGAATTTGAAGACACTTGATGTATGTCTTGCGATGGGATATCTATGGTGACAATGGGATGTTCTATTGATTCACTTGGTGTATGTTTTGGCACTCAACTCACGAATTCCCAAGGTGACATTGGGGTAATCTATGCATAGGGGTTGATGCACGTTTTCGTCCTACGTTCTCCGATAGAAACTTTGGAGTGATTCTTTGTTGCATGTTGAGGGATTTTTATATGATCCAATTATGTTATCATTGTTGAGAGAATTTGCATTAGTGAAAGTATGAACCCTAGGCCTTGTTTTCAAGTATTGCAATACCGTTTTTGCTCACTTTTGTTACTAGTTACCTTGCTGATTTTATATTTTTCAGATTACAAAAACCTAGATCTAGTATCCATATTACACTTGTATCACCATCTCTTTGACGAACTAGTGCACCTATACATTTACCATTGTATTGGGTGTGTTGGGGACACAAGAGACTCTTTGTTATTTGGTTGCAGCGTTGTTTGAGAGAGACCATATTCATCCTACACCTCCTACAGATTGATAAACCTTAGGTCATCCACTTGAGGGAAATATGCTACTATCCTATAAAACTCCGCGCTTGAAGTCCCAACATGAGTCTATAAGAAGAAGGTTGAGTAGTAGACATCAAGCTCTTTTCTGGTGCCGTTGCCGGGGAGGTGAGTGCTTGAAGGTATATCTTTACATCTTGCAATTGAATATTTTAGTTTCTTGTTTTATCACTAGTTTAGTCTATAAAAGAAAACTACAAAAAAATGGAATTGAGGTTGCCTCATATGCTTCATCTTTTTAATGTCTTTCGTGAAAATGATTGATAACCCACAAGTATATGGGATCGCAAAAAATTTTGAGGGTAGAGTATTCAAATTTATAGATTCGACATAAGGGGAGCCAAAGAATATTTGCAAGTATTAGCAGCTTAGTTGTCAATTCAACCACACCTAGAGATTAATTATCTACAGCAAAGTGATCAGTAGCAAAGTAGTATGATAGTTTTGATAGTAGTAGCAATAGCAATAGTAACGGTAACGGCGATAGAAGTGATTTTATAGCAGTAATGACAGCTGCAGCAGTAGTAGTAACTTAGCAAGAACAATATAAGGTAAATTCGTATGCATTGGATCGGTGATTCATTGGATAATATTAATCATGAGACAGTCATAACCTAGGGAGATACGGCACTAGCTCCAGTTCATAAATATAATGTAGGCATGTATTCCGTAAATAGTCATATGTGCTTATGGAAAGAACTTGCATGACATCTTTTGTCCTACCCTCCCGTGGTAGCAGGGTCCTATTGGAAACTAAGGGATATTAAGGCCTCCTTTTAATAGAGAACCGGAACAAAGCATTAGCACACGATGAATACATGAACTCCTCAAATTACGATCATCACCGGGAGTGGTCCCGACTATTGTCATTCCGGGGTTGCCGGATCATAACACGTAGTAGGTGACTATAACTTGCAAGATCGATCTAGAACATGGATATAATGGTGATAACAGAAATGGTTCAGATTTGAAATCATGGCCCCGGGACCAAAGTGACAAGCCTTAAGCATGGCAAAGTCATAAGCAACATTAATCTCAGAGCATAGTGGATACTAGGGATCATGCCCTAACAAAACTAACTCGATTACATGATGAATCTCATCCAACTCCTCACCGACCAGCAAGACTACGAAGGAATTACTCACTCCCGATGGGGAGCATCATGGAATTGGCGATGGAGAAGGGTTGGTGATGATGAAGATTGAAGATCCCCTTCTCCGGAGCCTCAAACGGACTCTAGATCTGGCCTCCCGATGAAGAACATGAGACGGCAGCGGCTTCGTCTCATGAAACACGATAATTTTACTCCCTCATTTTTTCTGGAAAAATAGGATTTAATAGCGTTGGTTTCAAGGTCTACGAGGCCACCAGGTGGGGACAACCCACCTGGGCGCGCCTGGAGGGGGTGGCGCACCCTGGTGGGTTGTGCCCACCTAGGTGCCCCCTCCGGTGGTTCTTGGCTCCAGAAATTCTCTTTTATTGTATAAAAATTGCTCACAAAGTTTTGTTCCATTCCGAGAACTTTTATTTCTGCACAATAACAACACCATGGTAGTTTTTTTGAAAACAACGTCAGTACGGGTTAGTTTCATTCAAATCACGCAAATTAGAGTCCAAAACAAGAGGAAAAGCGTTAGGAAAAGTAGATACGACGGAGACGTATCAATGATGGTGCCAAAAATTGTGCTCAAGTGTTAGAAAAAGAATTCAATAAAATGTTTGGCATAAAATCTTTGAATTATGAGCATGATTGCAATGTTATTAGTATGAATTCTTTGAATATCCATGAGGCTAAGGATATGCAAAGCTACAAGCTTGGGGATGGTATATTTGATGAAGGTGATATTTTTAGTCCCCCAAGTTTTGATGAGAAAATTTATTATGATGATAGCATGCCTCCTATTTATGATGATTATATTGAGTAAAGTGGGTTTGGAAGAGTGTAAACTCTAGGAATTAATGGTCCCACTATTTTGGAGGGTGTTGAATCTTTTCACCATATTGATAACAGTGGATTTGGAGAGGTCATGACTTTATTTAGTGATGAATCCACTATTTTGGAAGAGGTTCCAATTGATTATGAGAACAAAGTGGCTATCTATGATGATTATTGTGACGACATGTATGCTATAAAGAATAATGATAACCATGAAACTTGTTGATACGTCTCCGTCGTATCTACTTTTCCAAACACTTTTGCCCTTGTTTTGGACTCTAACTTGTATGATTTGAATGGAACTAACCCGGACTGACGCTGTTTTCAGCAGAATTGCCATGATGTTGTTTTATGTGCAGAAAACAAAAGTTCACGGAATGACCTGAAACTCCACGGAACATCTTAGAAAAAATAAAAAAATCCTCGCCAAAGATGAAGAACAGGGGGCCCACACCCTGTCCACGAGGGTGGGGGGTGCCCCCCCTCCTGTGCGTGCCCCCCTACCTCGTGGGCCCCCTGGAGACCCTCCGACGCCAACTCCAACTCCATATATTGGCTTTCGGGGAGAAAACATCAGAGAGAAGAAATCATCGCATTTTACGATACGGAGCCGCCGCCAAGCCCTAATCTCTCTCGGGAGGGCTAATCTGGAGTCCGTTCGGGGCTCCGGAGAGGGGGATTCGTTGCCGTCGTCATCATCAAGCATCCTCCATCACCAGTTTCATGATGGTCACCACCGTGCGTGAGTAATTCCATCGTAGGCTTGCTGGACGGTGATGGGTTGGATGAGATTTATCATGTAATCGAGTTAGTTTTGTTAGGGTTTGATCCCTAGTATCCACTATGTTCTAAGATTGATGTTGCTATGACTTTGCTATGCTTAATGCTTGTCACTAGGGCCCGAGTGCCATGATTTCAGATCTGAACCTATTATGTTTTCATGAATATATATGAGTTCTTGATCCTATCTTGCAAGTCTATAGTCACCTAATATGTGTTATGATCCGGCAACCCCGAAGTGAAAATAATCGGGACCACTCCCGGTGATGACCATAGTTTGAGGAGTTCATGTATTCACTATGTGCTAATGCTTTGTTCCGGTTCTCTATTAAAAGGAGGCCTTAATATCCCTTAGTTTCCAATAGGACCCCGCTGCCACGGGAGGGTAGGACAAAATATGTCATGCAAGTTCTTTTCCATAAGCATGTATGACTATATACGGAATACATGCCTACATTACATTGATGAATTGGAGCTAGTTCTGTGTCACCCTATGTTATGACTATTACATGACAAACCGCATCCGGCATAATTATCGATCACTAATCCAGTGCCTACGAGTTTTCCATATACTGGTTTTCGCTTATTTACTTTTCCGTTGCTACTGTTACAATCACTATAAAATACCAAAAACATTACTTTTGTTGTCTTTACTTTTGTTACTGTTACCACCACTATCATATTACTTTGCTACTAAACACTTTGCTGCAGATACTAAGTTTCCAGGTGTGGTTGAATTGACAACTTAGCTGCTAATACTTGAGGATATTCTTTGGCTCCCCTTCTGTCGAATCAATAAATTTGGGTTGAATACTCTACCCTCGAGAACTGTTGCGATCCCCTATACTTGTGGGTTATCAAGACCTTTTTCTGGCACTGTTGTCGGGGAGCATAGCTCTATTCTTTGAGTCATTTGGGATTTATATCTGCTGGACACTATGAAGAACTTGAAAGAGGATTGAACTACTATTTTGCCCTCAACTACGAGGGGAGGTAAGGAACTGCCATCTAGCTCTGCACTAGATTCTCCTTCCATTATAAGTAAGCTTTTGACACCTAAACCTGCTACTGCTATGAATTCTGATATGTCGCATGTTATTGATGATGCTACTTCTGCTATGCATACTTATGATGAAACTACTTCTATGCTTGATAATACTGTGCCCCTTGGTAAATTTCTTGATGAACAAATTGCAAGGTCTAGAGAAAGAGAAATTATTGAATTTGAATACGATGATGAGAGTGATGATGAGAATATGCCTGCTATTCCTGAGGGTTATCTTTTTGATGCGGAATCTTCTGCAGCTATTTTTGCTTGCCAGGATAGATATGAACTTAAGAGGCTGCTAGTTAAATGGAGTAAAGAATCTCTTAGAGATAGAACGAGACCAGACCCTGCTTTTGCTACTTCACCTATCTGTGTTCCCGATAAGGATTATTATGAATTTTCTATTGATCCAGATATAATTACTTTGGTTGAATCTGATCCTTTCTATGGCTATGAATCTGAAACTGTTGTGGCACATCTTACTAAGTTAAATGATATAGCCGCCCTGTTTACTAATGATGAGAGATCGCGCTACCTTTATTTACTCAAAATATTTCTGTTCTCATTAAAGGGTGATGCTAAGATATGGTTTAATTCTCTTGATCCTGGTTGTGTGCGTAGTCCTCAGGATATGATTTATTACTTCTCTGCTAAATATTTCCCTGCTCATAAGAAACAAGCTGCTTTGAGGGAAATATACAACTTCATGCAAATTGAAGAAGAGAGTCTCCCACAAGCTTGGGGGAGGCTTCTCAAGTTACTTAATGCTTTACCTGATCATCCTCTTAAGAAACCTAAAATACTTGATATCTTTTATAATGGACTAACTGATGCTTCCAGAGATTACCTGGATAGTTGTGCTGGTTCTCTTTTCAGGGAAAGAACACCGGATGAAGCTGAAATTCTATTGAATAATATGTTGACAAATGAAAATAATAGGGCACCTCCCGAGCCATCTCCTGAGCCAGCTCCCAAGCCAATTACTGAGCCTATTCCTAAACCAACTCTGAAAAAGAGAGGTGTTCTATTTTTCAGTCCCGAAGATATGCAAGGGGCAAAGGAATCTATGAAATAAAAAGGTATTAAAGCTGAAGATGTTAAGAATTTACCTCCTATTGAAGAAATACACGGTCTTAATTTACCGCCTGTTGAAGAAGTATATGATCTCAATTCCTTATTCACTGAAGAACATCCTGATCCCGATATCCCGACACAGGTAGTGAAGGTAAATTCTCTCTATAGATATGATAAAGCTGAAGTCCCTCCTACTAGAATTGCTAGTCAGTGCTTGGATGAGTTTGATGACTTTATGTTTAAGCAAGATGATTTTAATGCTTATTTTGGTAGACAATTAAAACAGAATACCTTTATGATTAAACGCTTGGGTGATTATATGGCTAATATTAGAGGTGAACTTAAACTTGTTAGCAAACATGCTTCTATGGTTACCACTCAAGTAGAACAAGTACTTAAAGCTCAAAAAGAAGTGCTTGATGAAATCAATAGTAAGAAAAATGATTATGCTGTTAGATTGGCTACTAGAACTGGTAGAATGACTCAGGAACCTTTATATCCTGAAGGCCACCCTAAGAGAATCAAGCAAGATTCTCAGAGAAATAATATTGATCTACCTTGTTCTTCTAAAAGGAAGAAAAAGAAAAATGATAGGACTTTGCAAACTTCTAGTGAACCTATTGCTGAACCACCTGAGAATCCAAATGATATCTCTATTTCTGATGCTGAAACACAATCAGGTGATGAACATGAACCTAGTGACAATGGTAATGATAATGTTCATGTTGATGCTCAACCTAGCAAAGACAATGATGTAGAAGTTGAACCTGCTGTTGATCTTGATAACCCACAATCAAAGAATCAACGTTATGACAAAAGAGATTTCGTTGCTAGGAAACATGGTAAAGAAAGGGAACCATGGGTTCAGAAACCCATGCCTTTTCCTCCGAAACCATCCAAGAAAAATGATGATGAGGATTTTGAGGCTTTGCTGAAATGATTAGACCCATCTTTTTGCGTATGCGATTAACCGATGTGCTCAAAACAAATCCTTATGCTAAGTATATGAAGGATATCATCACTAATAAAAGAAAGATACCGGAAGCTGAAATTTCCACCATGCTTGCTAATTATACTTTTAAGGGTGGAATACCAAAGAAACTTGGAGATCCAGGAGTACCTACTATACCATGCTCCATTAAGAGAAATTATGTTAAAACTACTTTATGTGATCATGGAGCTGGTGTTAGTGTTATGCCTCTCTCTTTATATCGTAGACTTGACTTGAATAAGTTGACACCTACTGAAATATCTTTGCAAATGGCTGATAAATCAACTGCTATACCTATCGGTATTTGTGAGGATGTGCCTGTTGTAGTGTTACTATTTTAACGTACTTTGTTATTCTTGATATTCCCGAGGATGATAGTATATCTATTATTCTTGGAAGACCTTTCCTTAATACTGCAGGGGCTGTTATTGATTGCAACAAAGGCAATGTCACTTTTCATGTTAATGGTAATGAGCATACGGTACATTTTCCGAGGAAACAACCTCAAGTTTATAGTATCAATTCTATTGGAAAAATTCCATCGATTATATTTGGAGGTTTTGAATTTCCTCTCCCTACTGTCAAGAAAAAGTATGATATTCTTATTGTTGGGGATTTTCGTATCCCCGTTGAGGTAACTAAGTGTTATTCAAAATTTCTCCGGTTCCGTGTTATTCGGAATGAGTTTGTTAACAAGACTTGATCAACCTTGTTAGTGGGTTCATTTTGATGATCATGAGATGGATGAAACTAGAAGCACAACCTTCTGTACCCTCTTTATATTTTCTGTTATTTAGTAGAAATAAAGTAAAATAGTATTTTTTCTGTCTGTTTCCTGACTTATCAGTGCAATATAAAAATATCCCGAAAATAAAAGTCCTCAGATGCCATGCCAATTAAATATGATTTTTTCAGGAATAATTGAGGATTTACTTCGCAAAAATTACCGCGGGGGGAGCTACCACCTGGCCACGAGGGTGGAGGGCGCGCCCTACCCCCCTGGGCGCGCCCCCTGCCTGGTGGGCCCACGGTGGCCCTTCTCCACTTATCCCTGCACCCATCTTCTTCCTCTGCCTCACACAAACACGAAAAACCAACTCAAGCGCGAGTTCCAACCCTGTTGCTGTGATTTTCGATCTCATTGCTCAAAGCACCTCTCGCAAAACTGCTTGGGGAGATTGTTCCATGGTATGTAACTCCTCCATTGGTCCAATTAGTTTTTGTTCTAGTGCTTTATTGGTTGCAAATTTGTGCTGCATAGGTGACCATGTTCTTGAGCTTGCATGTCAAATTTATATGGTTCCAAGCAGTTCTAATGCTTGATATAGGCTCTAGGCACTTGTGGGAGTTGTTGCTATTAATTTTATTGAAGTTGGTTCACTTCTATTTGAAGTTACTAAAAATTTCAGAATTTTTTCAGAGGAAACAATATGTTTAGGAAGATGTTCCAAGGTGGTTCTTTAAGGAAGCAAGGTCCCAGGCTTGCAATGCGTGATGCTAACAAGGAACCACCAAGAGACGCTCCTGTGAGGCCCTGTGAATGGCCTTCGAAAAAATTTATGAATCAAGCAGGAATCAAAGAAGAATTTAGCGCATATTTGCGTAATGCCGGTCTTGAGGACTTTGAAGCTGACAAATGCCCCCAGTATCATGATCTCAGAAGTTCATTTGTGAGGAGGTTTGAGTTTTCATCTTCGCGTAATTCTCCTTCAGTCATGTTTGACCTTTATGATAAATCTTATAGCATGGACTTAGAGGATTTTACTTCTACTTGCAAACTTCCATCTTGGGGTAGTGTCAGGGATCCCCTTAAATCTGAATATAGAGACTTTCTTGCTAGCATAACTGTGGGGGAATCTAGAGATATAACACAAGCCACTATAGGGAGCGTTCACTTTCCTGCTATACATTATTTTGCTCTCTTCATAGGTAGATGCATAAATGCTAAGGATGAAGCATGTCACATGTGTGCCCCTGATCTCAGCATTCTCAGAAGTGCTGTGTTAGGAGACCAATCTTATCATATGGGATCCATTGTAGCTCGTAGGTTGCATCATAATAGACATAACGGAGATTTCTTTGGAGGAATTTATGCAACCCGCTTAGCTAATTTTCTTGAGATAGACATTCGTGAGGGTGATATGGAGTTACCCCTACCTATTTACATTTTGATTCTATGGTTTCCCACTAGTTTGTTGAGAGGACTGAACCACCTCTCCAGTATCGATTAATCTTTAACAAACGACATGTAGTCCATATTACTCTTCCTGCTCCTGCCTTCTTTGATTCTCAGACAAAAGGAAGATATATTATTACCAGAGAAGAGGCAGATGAGTACGAGAGGAGAGCGGAGGCTGCTCGATGCCACGCTACAGCTCAGGTGGCGATAGCCGCTCCATCGCAATATGACCCCAGCTTCAACTACGGGTATCCGCCAGGCTATCCCTGGCAATAGACCAACTTAGGCCAAAAGCCTAAGCTTGGGGGAGTACGTATTTCCCACCGACATTACATTCATGTTCACACACACTCATTGCTAGATGTCGGTGCTCATGCTCTTTCACTATAATATCCATGCTAGTTTATTTTCTTTTTCCTGCTTTCTTCTTGTGTGTTTAATAAACCTTAAGAAAAAACCAAAAAAATTGTTAGTAGTAGTTTATTTCTTTGTTGTAGTAATTAAAAAGAAAACCCAAAAAATATTTCTCGTTCTTCTTTTGGTTGTTGGGAGCTTTCCCGTGTAAATAGTTTTTATTTCTTTTCTTTTCTTTGGGGGTCAGTAGGAGAAGACCATGATTAAATTGTTGAAGTGGCTCTTATATGCATCATTGTTGATTTAACCAAGAGCCCATATTGCCTTGTCTTCTCCTGTTTATTGAATGCTCGCAGATTCTAGCTTAGTCCAATGCACGTGCACTCTTATTATTATACACATCGTCCGATTGTGCAAGTGAAAGGAACTAATGATGATATATGATGGACTTATTGGGATGAGAAAAGCTGGTATGAACTCGACCTCTCTTGTTTTTGTAAATATGATGATTCATCGTTCCTGAGTCAGCTATTATAAAGTAAACATATTTGCAATGACATTTAGAGATTATAGTTGCTTGTGCCATGCTTGATTAGCTATGAGTTATAATGGTTTACCTTGCGTGCCAACATGCTATTAGAATGATTATGATGTGGTATGATGGGATGGTATCCTCCTTTAGATGAATTGAGTGACTAGACTTGGCACATGTTCACGCATGTAGTTGAATGAAATCAACATAGTCTTCATGATATTTATGTTCATGGTAGATTATATCCTACTCATGCTTGTATTCGGTATAAATTAATTTTAATGCATGTTTACGACTGTTGTCGCTCTCTCAGTTGGTCGCTTCCCAGTCTTTTGATAGCCTTCACCTGTACTAAGCGGGAATACTGCTTGTGCATCCAAACTCCTTAAACCCCAAACTTGTTCCATTTGAGTCCACTATACCTTCCTACATGCGGTATTTACCTGCCGTTCCAAGTAAATTTGTATGTGCCAAACTCTAAACCTTCAAATAAATATTCTATTTTGCATGCTCGAATAGCTCATATGTCAACTAGGGCTGCCCTTATCTTCCGTGTTAGGCGGGTTATTCTCAAGAGGAGTGGACTCCGCTCCTCATTCACGAGAAAATGGCTGGTCACCGAGATGCCCAGTCCCATGCTTTATGCAAACTAAATCAAAATAATTGCAAACAAAACTCCCCTTGGGACCCATTGAATGTGGAGGCACTCATTGTTTCGAGCAAGCCATGGATTGATGCTTGTGGAGGAAGGGGAGTATAAACTTTACCATTCTATTTGGGAACCGCCTATAATTTGTTTAGCATGGAAGATATCATCATATCTTAGTTGTTATGTTGACAATGAAAGTATGCCACTCAAAATATAATTTATCTCTATTTTAAAATCGAGCTCTAGCACCTCTACAAATCCTTGCTTCCCTCTTTGAAGGGCCTATCTATTTACTTTTATGTTGAGTCATCATCCTTCTTATTAAAAGCACCCGCTGGAGAGCACACTGTCGTTTGCATTCATTATAATTGGTTTATATTGGGTATGACTTGACTGGATCTCTTTTACCATGAATTACAATGTTTAGTCAGTCCTTGATCTTTAAAGGTGCTCTGCATTTATGTTTTGCGGTCTCAGAAAGGGCTAGCGAGATACCATTTTGTTATATCATGTTATGATTATTTTGAGAAAGTGTTGTCATCCGAGTTTTGTTATTATAGCTCGCTAGCAGATTATGCTATCGATATGAGTAATTGCGAAACCTATGTGTTATTGTTAGTATGGCTAGTTCATAATATTTGCTGAAACTTGAATGTTGGCTTTTCATGTTACAACAACAAGAGCAAACAGAGTTTGTAAAAGTTTTTCTTTTTCTCTTTTAGTTTGTCAACTGAATTGCTTGAGGACAAGCAAGGGTTTAAGCTTGGGGGAGTTGATACGTCTCCATCGTATCTACTTTTCCAAACACTTTTGCCCTTGTTTTGGACTCTAACTTGTATGATTTGAATGGAACTAACCCGGATTGACGCTGTTTTCAGCAGAATTGCCATGATGTTGTTTTATGTGCAGAAAACAAAAGTTCTCGGAATGACCTGAAACTCCATGGAACATCTTAGAAAAAATAATAAAAAATCCTCGCCAAAGATGAAGACCAGGGGGCCCACACCCTGTCCACGAGGGTGGGGTGCGCCCACCCTATTCACTATGTGCTAATGCTTTGTTCCGGTTCTCTGTTAAAAGGAGGCCTTAATATCCCTTAGTTTCCAATAGGACCCCGCTGCTATGGGAGGGTAGGACAAAAGATGCCATGCAAGTTCTTTTCCATAAGCACGTATGACTATATACGGAATACATGCCTACATTACATTGATGAATTGGAGCTAGTTCTGTGTCACCCTATGTTACATGACGAACCGCATCCGGCATAATTATCCATCACTAATCCGGTGCCTACGAGTTTTCCATATACTGGTTTTCGCTTATTTACTTTTCCGTTGCTACTGTTACAATCACTACAAAATACCAAAAACATTACTTTTGCTGTCTTTACTTTTGTTACTGTTACCACCACTATCATATTACTTTGCTACTAAACACTTTGCTGCAGATACTAAGTTTCCAGGTGTGGTTGAATTGACAACTCAGCTGCTAATACTTATGAATATTCTTTGGCTCCCCTTGTGTCGAATCAATAAATTTGGGTTGAATACTCTACCCTCGAAAACTGTTGCGATCCCTATACTTGTGGGTTATCACTTGTCATCATGATTTTAATTTTAAATTGGATTATGCCTCACATGATAGTTATTTTGTTGAGTTTGCCCCGACTACTATTGATGAGAATAAATTTGCTTATGAGGAGAGTAATAAAATTTATATGCTTGTGGTTCATGAAAAGGATGCTTTATGTGATACTTATATTGTTGAATTCATTCATGATGGTACTGAAAATTACTATGAGGGGGGAACATATGCTTGTAGGTATTGCAATAATATCAAGTTTCCTCTCCAGGTCTTGAAAATCTTGAAGTTTTGCTTGTTTTGCCTTCCTATGCTCGTTGATTCTTGTTCCCATAAATCATTTGCTCACAAAATCCCTATGCATAGGAAGTGGGTTAGGCTTAAATGTGCTAGTCATATGCTTCATCATGCTCTCGTTATGTTTCAATTCTTATCTTTGATGTGAGAATCATTGAAATCACCATGCCTAGCTAAAAAGGCATTAAAGAAAAGCTCTTGTTGGAAGACAACCCAACATTTATAACTACCTTTTTTTGTGTTCACATGATTAAGCTAATGTAGTAATCATTTTTATAGCTTTTGTTTCAATAAAGTGCCAAGTAAGACCTTTGGGATGATCTATGGTGATAGTTGATTTGATCTTGCTGAAAAACAGAAACCTTTGTGCTCATTGCCAGAATTTTAAAAAATAACAAAAACCTGCTTTTGATCTATAGTTTTTACACAAGATTGATATACAAATTTCATATGTTATCCTAATTTTTCAGAATTTTTGGAGTGACATAAGTATGGAAAGTTTCTAGATTACTACAAACTGTTCTGTTTTTGATAGATGATTTTTACATTTTGTTGTTTGCTTACTTTGATGAATCTATGAGTAGTGTCGGAGGGTATGAACCATGGAGAAGTTGTAATACAGTAGATATAACACCAATACAAATTTAGAATGAGTTCACAACAGTATCTAAGTGGCAATTTGCTTTATTATACTAATGGAGCTTACGAGTTTTCTGTTGAGTTTTGTGTTGTGAAGTTTTCATGTTTTGGGTGAAGTTTCAATGGACTACGGAATAAGGTGTGGCAAGAGCCTAAGCTTGGGGGTGCCTAAGGCACCCCAAGGTAATATTCAAGGAAAACCAAGCATCTAAGCTTGGGATGCCCCGGATGGCATCTAACCATGTCGACAATAACTCTTAAAAATTATATTAACTCATATCAATGACATAGTCAACTAGCAAGCAATAATAAGATATATAAAACAACAACACATTGTCAAAACAACCATGATATAATATCACAATAGTGATATCTCGCTATCCCTTTTTGAGACTGCAAAACATAAATGCAGAGCACCCCACAGTTGAAGCAGCGAATAAACATTGTAATTCATGGTAGAAAAGATCCAGTCATGATACACCCAACATTAGCTATACGTAATGCATTAGCATGACAGCAGTGCTCTCGGGTTCTGGCGGTTATTTGAGAGGGTGATGACACAACATAAAAGTAAATAGATAGTCCCTTCGCAGAGGGAAGCAGTGATTTGCAGAGGTGCGGGAGCTCGAGTTTTTAAAACAGAGGTAAATGAAATTTTGAGACATGCACCCTTCTTGTTTACTTCGCGACCATCAGTTATCAATATCTTCCATGCTAAAAAAATTAGTAGCGGTTCCCAAGCAGTAAAGTAGAGGTTTTTGCTCCATACGAGTTTTTGTTTAATTGTTGATAGATTCTTTTTGCAATTTGGGACTAGGAATCCCTATTACCGCTCTTTTCTCGTACAATGGCGAGTGAATAAACACCCAACCCGAGAATAACCCGCTTAGCATGGAAGATACCAAGTACCTCCTGTCGCTCTATGAACAATCCAGGCACACAAAAAGGATATTTATTTGAAGTTTTTGGAGGTGGCACATGCAAATTTACTTAGGACAACAGGGTAATACTGTCAGATTACAGGTTCCGCAAACCCTTGAGAGGTTCGAACTCTGGGGTGCGTGTGGAGATCTCAACCTACCCAGCCTGCCTACTCGCGATCCTCCTAAGCCTAGCGCGACGAGCTCGAAGAGACAAAGAGACACAGCAGTTTATCCTGGTTCGGGCCACCTTGCGGTGTAATACCCTACTCCAACGTTTTTGGTGGATTGCCTCAGAGGGCTAAAGATGAACTTGTACAATGGATGAATTGTCCTTAGGAGGTGAGGTGTTCTTGAGCTCGAGAGAGGTGAGGGGATGTGAACTAGATGCTCTCTATGGTGGTGGCTAAGTCCTATTTATAGTGGCCTTGGTCCTCTTTCCAAATGTTGGCGGGAAGGGATCCCACAATGGCCGGATTTGAAAGGCGACAAGTAGTACAGCTTATCCTGACAAAAGTAGACTTCACCTGCGAAAAACCCATGGTCGTGACACTGCGGTGGGCTCAGTGATGACCTCCGTCCTGTCGTCCTGGCGGTCTTGGTCTTGTTGCACGAGAATGGAAACCTTTGGCTGATTCCTCGGGACTCTGCGCCTGCAGCTTGCCTCCCTTGCACCAAAGAGGAAACCTGCGCTCTGCGCCCGTAGGCACCCGCCTGGCCTTGGTCATCATGGCTCACGTCGGCTAAGCCTCGTGAGGTAAACCTTGCATAAAACTCTCCTCCCCTCGGGAGCCAGCCTAAAGAGGCCGATCCCCTCGGGGGGCTTGGCGTCGTCCGGCTCACGAGGCTTGGCCACTCGTGAGGGTCTTGAGCTGTTGATGCTGAAGCTAGGCCGTACTGGGCCGTCGATGGAGCCACGCGGTGGGCCGCAGGTAGGCAGGTCTCGATACCCCCATATCCAGAACGCCGACAGTAGCCCCTGGACCCAAGGCACGCTCGGACTTGGCTTCCAGGAGAAGCCAAAGGGAAAGTGCGGAGCGCCGCGGGCCCTAACCACCTGCAGCCTTGATGACGGGTGGTGATTGATGGGACGCGGGCGACTCCACTTCCCCACGCTGCCTCGGCAACTGTTCGACTTGACGGAACGATGCTGCATGCAGAAGATCATGATGGCACGAGGTCGTGGAGGCTGGTAGTTGGCCTTCCTTGGCTATAAATGCGAGGGAGGGGCAGAGCCCCTCACCCATCTCTCCTTCATCTTGCTTTAGCCTGCTTCTTCTCTTCTTCATCTCTCTCCCATGGCATCGCCGAGGAGGTTTTCAGCGGCCGAGAAAGGGAAGGCTTCCAAGCAGGGGCCTGCCTCTCCGCCTCCCAAGAGAGGACGCGGTCGTCCCAGGAAGCATCCCGCGGCTCCTGCGGCAGCCCCTAGGGGGCGCGGGCGCGCACCCCCCAGAGCTGACACTTCTCACGACAGAGGGGCCATCAACTTTGGAGCAGCCCCCATGATGTAGGGAGGCGCGCCGTGATCATGCGCCCGCCTCGGCCGCGCTTCTCCTTGCTGGACGTGCTCCCTGAATTCGTGGTGTGGACGGAGAGCCCGGTTGGCACCTCACTCTGTCTTCCGTGTTTCTTCTCCGGTGAGCTTCCTTCTCGGGGCTTGACGGTCTCTGGCTAGAGGCCCACGGCTGCTGCAGCAGGGCTTCACGGGTCGGGGCCGAGGTTGCCGCTTCCGGCAGCATGGTCCTGACCCGCGGCTGGCATACTTTCGCCCGCGTGCGAGGCCTGGGCGGAAGGTGCACCCTCTACTTGAAGTAGGATGGCCTGGCGACCCTCTATGTGAGGGTGTTCAGGGAGGACGGCCGCCGTGTGGGGTGTTGCCCAGAGGATGGCAGCAATGACGAAGGTGGCGAAGGTGAGCTTGGTCTTGACGGCGTGCGCTCCTCCTCCCGTGACGGCAGCTCTTCCTCGGATGAGAGCTCGAGCAGTGGCGGCTACGACCGACCCCCACATTGTCGTGCTCGGGTCGAGGACGTCGGTGATTCATCCCGCTGCGGCGCTCCAGTGAAGCTGGAGAGGAGCCCGGCGTGAGGCTGGGGGCCGACGAACTTGGACTCAAGACCAGCCACAACCCCAGGTCGTGTACGGGAGAACTAGTGGAGCACCGGGCCACCTTGAGGCGCTGCTTGAGGATGCGGTGCTGGTGCCGGGTTCGTACGCCTTCGGGCCCTCTTTATTTAGCCTTTCCTTTCTCATGTAATGCAAAAAAAGATGTCGTACCTCGCAGGGGCATGTAATGAACTATGGCAATTATGCCCTTTATGCTATGCTTGCTATCTTGATGTTGTGATGTAACATTTGCGATTGGAATAATCTAGGGTAGGAAAACTTATCTTGATCTGTGTGTAGAATTTTTCCACCTCGCGAAGACCTGGCCTTAGGTACTCTACAGGGCCCCCTTTCCAGGGGAGCCGAAGGTTGCCGACCCCGGGAGACGCCTTGGGGTCCCAGGAGCCGCCGCGGAGCCGCTGCAGGGCTGCTTTCAAAGGAAGAGAAAAACTGACGATCGCATCACTCCTCCTTATGCGAGCCCCCTGCCATAGATTAGCTCTGACTTAACGCACCTCGTCGCACTACACGGGGGGCACGAATATGAGGGGTGTTGAGCCCGCGAGCTTGATCGAGGGCTTCTCGTGAGGATGAGGCCGAAGCACCAAGAGCAGTGGGGTTCGGTGCAGTGTGCGGGCGAGGGCAGGCCCGGGGCGCACACACTTGCCTAGCCCCACGCTCGAGGCGTGTGAGAGGAAGTGATGGGCAACTGCCACCTCTCTACAACCCTCAAGCCAAAAACAGCCCAGGAGAAGAAAATAGATCGAGGGACCAAAGTTCGAAAATACCGAATCCTTTGAAAGGTCACTGAAAACTGCAAGCAACTTCGGAAAGCAAATGAACAGTCGCGTCCGGCACATAATCTAGTCTTCTCACCAGCGCGGAGCTCAGTGCTGCCACTAACACATGGGAGGGAGCCCCCATGAGGCCCCAGGGAGACTCTCAGGAGACTCCGGGGCGTGTACAGCCCCACTCATTATTACGTGAGAGTGTCACGAGCAGAGACCTTCATAGGCCGGAGCCTTGCTTCACAGGCCGAAGCCTTTCTTCAGGGGTAGAACCTCCGGAGGTGCTGAATGTTCCACATGTTCTGGTTGGGGGCCCCGTCCTGTGTCTCCAGGCGCGCGACGCCAGGCCTGGAGATACGGACAATCCTAAATGGGCCCTCCCGCGTGGGAGAGAGCTTGTGCAGCCCCTCCCTGGTGAGCACCCACCTCAGGATGAGGTCACCCACCTCTAACATCCTGGAGCGGACGCTGCAGCAGTGGTATCGTAGCAGCGCCTGCTGGTACCACGCTGCCCGGAGCGAGGCTTGATGGCGGCGTTCCTATCCCAGCACGAGATCCATCCCCAGTGTGGCGTCCTGGCGCACCTCGTCGAACGCTAGGACCCACGTGGAGCGATGCTTGACCTCGTGAGGGAGAACCGCTTTTGCTGCATAGACGAGGAAGAACAACGTCTCTCCTGTTGGCTTGGTCACGGTGGTGCAGATGGACCACAACACGGACTATAGCTCATCTAGCTAGCCCCTGCCGCAGGCCTCGAGTTATTTCTTGAAGGTCCTTGTCTTGAGGCCCATTAGGACTTTGGCATTGGCCCGCTCGGCCAGGCCATTGCTTTGTGGGTGCGCCACTGAGGCGTAGCATATCTACGTTCCAAGGTTAGCACAATATGTTTTGAAAAGGTTGCTTGTGAACTGCGAGCCGTTGTTAGTGATGATGCGGTTAGGAACCCCAAACCGGCTTACGATTCCATTGATGAACTTGACGGCCGATCCAGCTGGGATGGTGCGTATGGCTTCTACCTTCACCCACTTGGTGAATTTGTCGATGGCGATGTTGAGGTATCGGTAGCCCCCTAGGGCTCGAGGGAACGGCCCCAAGATGTCCAGCCCCCAGACCGTGAACGGCCATGTGAGCGGGGTTGTCTGAACGGCCCTGTACGGGCTGGTGGATTTGCTTCACGTGGAACTGGCATGCTTCACAGGAGCACACCAGCTCTGTGGCATCGCTGAGCATGGTGGGCTAGTAGAAACCGCTACGGAACGCTTTGCCCACCAGAGTGCGTGATGAGGAATGATGCTCGCAATCCCCACCATGTATGTCCGCTAGCATCTCAAGCCCCTATTCCCTAGAGATGCATCACAATGGAACTTCATTGGGCCTCTTGCGGTATAACTCACCATCTTGGATGCAGTATGCGGCGGCCTAACGTGCCACGCGCTCGGCGTCTTCCTCCTCTCCCTGGCAGGGTCCCTTGAAGCAGGTACGCCTTGAACTCTTCAGTCCAGCACCCCTCCCGTGGCTCAAGCGCAAGCAGCAGGCGGGCCCCCAAGGGGTGGCCACAGGCTAGGGCGCCCGTCTTAGGTGCTTGAGGCAAGTCCTCTTGAGGCGGTGCTGGAGTCGTGGTGGGGGGAGCCGCAGATGGCTTGAAGAGCCGCACCTCAAACACGCCTGACTCCTGAGGGAGCCTGCGGGAGGCTCTCTTGGCGATATCATCCGCATCCTTGTTCGTTCCACACAGCATGTGCTGCAGCTCCATGCCCATGAACTGCTTCTCCATCTTGTGCACCTCTTCTAGGTACGCCTCCATGTGCTCGTTCTTGGGCGTGTATTCCTTGTTGGAGAAGTTGACGAGGAGTTGAGAATGGCCCTTGATGGTGAGGCGCCTCACCCCCAGCACCATCGCAGCCCTAAGATCAGCGACAAACCTTCGAATTCCGCAATGTTGTAGGAGAACTTCTCGGCCTGCTGGAAGTAGAGCTGCACCGTGTAGTAGAGCTTGTCCTTGGTGGGTGAGATGAGGACGCCCCCTGCTCCTGTGCCTTGTCGCGCAAACGCCCTATCGAAGTACATGATACATCCGTCTGGTTCCTCGTCTCCTGGTAAGAGGGAGTGGTCCTCGCTTACCCTGCGGTCGGGAGCGTCAGTCCATTCGGCCACAAAGTCCGCGATGGCCGCACCCTTGATGACCCTAGTGGTGCTGAACTCGAGATGGAACGCCTGAAGCTCGATGTTCCATTCAGCAACTCGCTCGGCGGCGTTTGGGCTCCGGAGCACCCTCTCTAGTGGGTACGCCAAAACAACCTTGATGGGGTGGCCTTCAAATTAGTGGCGCAGTTTTCGGGAGGTGACCAGGAGTGCGCGCAAGAGTTTTTGAGGCATGCGGTAGCGCGCCCGTGCCTCCCTCAGTATCATGCTGATGAAGTATACAGGGTGCTCGACGAGGGGGGAGGCATCAGTGGCATGTTTCTCTTCATGAGGGTGCGGGTCTCCCATGGCTTCGTGAGGTCCGTCCTCGGGGGCCCCCGTGCGTGCAGGGTCGACCGCGGACTCGGGAGGAATGTCAACCACTGGGTCGGCCGAGGCCCCAGGCACATTGTCCTGAGGGTGCTGTGCCTGGCTTGACGGTTGTGCATCCTTCCAGGGTTTGTTGGGCGGGTGCTCCTTCCTTAGCAACACAAGGGCGGCATTTCCTGAGTGAGGGGTGGCTGCCAGATAGAGCACCAAGGGCTCGAGAGGGTGCGACGCCACCATCACTGGCGGGCTAGTAAAATATCTCTTGAGGTCTTGAAAGGCTGCATCTGCCTCCGGGGTTCACTCGAACGGTTTCTTCCTTTTCATCAGCTTAAAGAACGGGAGGGCACGCTCCCACAGCTTGGAAATGAAGCGCCCAAGCAGGTTACACAACCCACTAGCTTTTGCATCTCCTTCAGGGTCTGCGGGGGGCTCATGTCCTCTATTGCCTTGAACTTCTCTAGATTGGCCTCGATCCCTCTATGTGGCACCAAGAAGCCCAGCAGCTTGCCGGAGGGAACCCCAAACACACACTTCTCGGGATTGAGCCGAAGATCCACCTTGCGCATGCTGGAAAACGCCTCCTCCAGATCTGCTATCAGGGTACTGGCCTCCCGAGACTTCACCACTATGATATCAACACAGGCCTCTGCATTTCTCCCGAGCTGCGAGCCCAGGGCGATATGCATCAGTCGCTGGAAGGTTGCCCTGGCATTACGCAGCCTGAAGGGCATGCAGGTATAGTAGTACACCGCACAGGGGGTCAGGAACACCGTCTTCTCCACATCTTGCGCGGCCATCTTGATCTGGTGGTAGCCCAAGTAGGCATCCAAGAAGCATAACAATTCGCATTCGGCAGTGGAGTCCACGATCTGGTCAATGCAGGGAAGTGGGAAAGGATCTTGCGGGCAAGCCTTGTTGAGGTTGGTGAAGTTGACACACATGCGCTCCTTCCCTCCTTTCTTGGGGATGATGACATGATTCGCCAACCACTCCGGGTATTGTAACTCCCTGATGACCCCAGTGGCTTGTAGCTTGCGGGTTTCCTGGACGATGAAGGCCTGCTTCTTGGTGGACTAGCGACGAGCCTTTTGCTTCACTGGTCGCACGTCTGGGCATACCCTCAGGTGGTGCTCGATTATTCCCCTTGGGACCCCAGCCATGTGTTTGGGTTCCCAAGCGAATACATCCTTGTTGGCTCGCAGGAAGTTGACCAATGCTTCTTCTTGGTCCCAAGGGAGGCCAGCCCCTATGGTGAAGCTGGCGTTGGCCGTTCCCTCCTCAGTTACCAGCACTTGCTTCATCTCAGCTCGGTCTTGGAAGAACAATTGCTTCTTCTTGGCTGGCGCCGCTTCTGGGGCCTCTGGATCCCCCTTCTCGTCAGGTAGCGCGGATGCTGCCGACCTGAAGGCAAGCTTGAGGGCCTGCAGCACGTCTTTGGTGTCCCCTGCCACTATGAGGACACCATTGCTGCCAGGCATCTTCATGTGGTTGTATGCAGGGTGACTCGCTGCCATAAACTGGGCCAAGGCCGGTACCCCAATATGGCGTTGTATGGCAGGTCGATCCTGGTGATGTCGAAGTCGATGAGCTCGGTGCGGTAGTTGTCGCGGGTCCTGAAGGTGACAGGGGGCGGATCTGCCCCAGGGGGCTGGTGGAACTGCCGTCAATCTCGGAGAAGGGCTTGGTGGGGCAGAGCCGGCTGGGTGGAACGTGCAGCAGGCCGAACTCCTCCACAGAGAGCACGTTGAGGCCGGCCCCGCCATCGATGAGGGTCCTGGTGATCGCCACATTGCAGATGGTGGGGGTGTAAAGCATCGGGAGCGTGCCTGCTCCCGTCGTCACGGTCGGATGATCCTCGAGGCCGAAGGTGAGGTCGGCCTTGGGCGCCGTCCAGCCCAGGGAGCCCCCGAGCCCACCTGCGTGGCGCTTACTTGTCGGTAGATCTGCTTGATGTGGAGGTCGGAGGGTGCTGCCTGCGGGCCACCTAGGAGAGCTGCGACAATAGGGAGCGCCGGTGCCGCGTAACGGGCGAGGAAGAGGTCGTGCAGGTCCTCCCATGAGGCCATACAGGACGCCGGCGGATTGAGTAACCAGGTGTGTGGTGCGCCTACGAGGGCCATGGTGAGCCAGTTGGCCTTCACCTTGTCGTCTCCGCCGGCCGCCCAGACTGCTTCCTCATATGCATGGAGGAAGGCGTCCGGATCCGCCGCACCGTCATAGTGTGGCGGCATCTCCGGTCGGAACTTGTGTGGCCACTGCACCTGCCGCAGGGAGAGGGTGAAACAGCGCAGCACCGACACTTCTTCGAAAGCGCATGTCGGCTGGTCTGATGGAGGATCGCCCGCCATCGGAGCTGGCGGTCGGAGCAGAAGATTTTCGACGCACCCCTACCTGGCGTGCCAAATGTCGGATTACTAGTTCCGCAAACCCTTAAGAGGCTCGAACTCTGGGGTGCATGCGGTGATCTCAACCTACCCAGCCTTCCTACACGCGATCCTCCTAGCCTAGCACGATGAGCTCGAAGAGACAGAGAGACACATATGTTTATCCTGGTTCAGGCCACCTTGCGGTGTAATACCCTACTCCAATGTTTTTGGTGGATTGCCTTGGAGGGCTGAGGATGAACTAGTACAGTGGATGAACTGTCCTCGGGAGGTGAGGTGTTCTGAACTCGAGAGAGCTGAGGGGATGTGAACTAGATGCTCTCCATGCTGGTGGCTAAGTCCTATTTATAGTGGCCTTCGTCCTCTTCCCAAATGTTGGCGGGAAGGGATCCCACAATGCCCGAATTTGAAAGGGGACAAGTAGTACAACTTATTGTTGTCTACTACGCAACCTTCTCCTTGTAGACGTTGTTGGGCCTCCAAGTGCAGAGGTTTGTAGGACAGTAGCAAATTTCCCTCAAGTGGATGACCTAAGGTTTATCAATCCATGGGAGGTGTAGGATGAAGATGGTCTCTCTCAAACAACCCTGCAACCAAATAATAAAGAGTGTCTTGTGTCCCCAACACACCCAATACAATGGTAAATTGTATAGGTGCACTAGTTCGGCGAAGAGATGGTGATACAAGTGCAATATGGATGGTAGATATAGGTTGTTGTAATCTGAAATTTAAAAACAACAAGGTAACTAATGATAAAAGTGAGCACAAACGGTATTGCAATGGTAGGAAACAAGGCTTACGTTCATACTTTCACTAGTGCAAGTTCTCTCAACAATAATAACATAACTGGATCATATAACTATCCCTCATAATGCAACAAAGAGTCACTCGAAAGTCACTAATAGTAGAGAACAAATGAAGAGATATTGTAGGGTACGAAACCACCTCAAAGTTATCCTTTCTGATCGATCTATTCAAGAGTCCGTAGTAAAATAACACGAAGCTATTCTTTCCGTTCGATCTATCATAGAGTTCGTAATAGAATAACACCTTAAGACACAAACCAACCAAAACCCTAATGTCACCTAGATACTAAAATTTCACCTCAAGTATCCATGGGCATGATCATACGATATGCATCACACAATATCAGATTCATCTATTCAACTAACACAACGTACTTCAAAGAGTGCCCCAAAGTTTTTACCGAAGAGTCAAGACAAAAACGTGTGCCAACCCCTATGCATAAGTTCATTGAACCCGCAAGTTGATCACCAAAACATACATCAAGTAGATCACATGAATATCCCGTTGTCACCATAGATAAGCACGTCAAGATATACATAAAGTGTTCTCAAATCCTTAAAGACTCAATCCGACAAGATAACTTCAAGGGGAAAACTCAGTTCATCACAAGAGAGTAGAGGGGGAGAAAAATCATAAGAACCAACTATTATAGCAAAGCTCGTGATACATCAAGATCGTGTCACCTCAAGAACACGAGAGAGAGAGAGAGAGAGAGAGAGAGAGAGATCAAACACATAGCTACTGGTACATACCCTCAGCCCCGAGGGTGAATTATTCCTCGTCATGAAAGCATCGGGATGATGAAGATGGCCACCGGTGAGGGATCCCCCTCCGACGGGGTGCCCGAACAGGGTCCCGATTGGTTTTTGGTGGCTTCAGAGGCTTGCGGTGGCAGAACTCCCGATCTATTGTGGTCTCTGATGTTTTTAGGGTATGTGGACATATATAGGCGAAAGAAGTCGGTCAGGGGAGCCACGAGGGGCCCACGAGGGTGGGGGCGTGCCCAGGGGGTAGGGCGCGCCTCCCTACCTTGTGGCCACCTCGAAGCTGCCCTGACGTCTACACCAAGTCTCCTGGATTGCTTCCGTTCCAAAAATAACTCTCCCGAAGGTTTCATTCCGTTTGGACTCCGTTTGATATTCCTTTTCTTCGAAACACTAAAATATGCAAGAAACAACAATTTGGGTCGGGCCTCCTATTAATAGGTTGGTCCCAGAAAATGATATAGAAGTATTTAGTAAAGCCCATAAACATCCAAAACAGGTAATATAATATTATGGAACAATAAAAAATTATAGATACGTTGGAGACGTATCAACCATCCCCAAGCTTAATTCCGGCTCGTCCTCGAGTAGGTAAATGATAAAAACAGAATTTTTGATGTGGAATGCTACCTAACATAATTCTCAATGTAACTTTCTTTATTGTGGCATGAATGTTCAGATCCAAATGATTGAAGATAAAAGTTCATATTGACATACGAGTAATAATACTTCAAGCATAATAATAAAGTAATCGTGTCTTCTCAAAATAACATGGCCAAAGAAAGCTATCCCTACAAAATCATATAGTCTGGCTATGCTCTATCTTCATCACACAAAATATTTAAATCATGCACAACCCCGGTTTTAGCCAATCAATTGTTTCATACTTTAGTATTTTCAAACTTTTTCAATCTTCACGCAATACATGAGCGTGAGCCATGGACATAGCACTATATGTGGAATAGGATGGTGGTTGTGGGGAAGACAAAATAGGAGAAGATAGTCTCACATCAACTAGGCGTATCAACGGGCTATGGAGATGCCCATTAATAGATATCAATGTGAGTGAGTAGGGATTGCCATGCAACGGATGCACTTAGAGCTATAAATATATGAAAGCTCAACAAAAGAAACTAAGTGGGTGTGCATCCAACTTGCTTGCTCACGAAGACCTAGGGCATTTTGAGGAAGCCCATCATTGGAATATACAAGACAAGTTCTTAATGAAAAATTCACACTAGTATATGAAGGTGACACCATAGGAGACTCTCTATCATGAAGATCATGGTGCTACTTTGAAGCACAAGTGTGGAAAAAGGATAGTAACATTGTCCCTTTTCTCTTTTTCTCTCATTTTTTTATTTTGGTGGGCTTCTTTGGCCTCTCTTTTTTTATTGGGCTTCTTTGGCCTCTTTTATTTTTTTTGTAAAGTCCGAAGTCTCATCCCGACTTGTGGGGGAATCATAGTCTTCATTATCCTTTCCTCACTTGGGACAATGCTCTAATAATGAAGATCATCACACTTCTATTGATTTACAACTCAAGAATTACAAATCAATACTTAGAACAAAATATGACTATACGTGAATGCCTCCCGCGGTGTACCGGGATATGCAATGAATCAAGAGTGACATGTATGAAAGAATATCAAGGTGGCTTTGCCACAAATACGATGCCAACTACATGATCATGCAAAAGCAATATGACAATGATGGAGCGTGTCATAATAAATGGAACGGTGGAAAGTTGCATGGCAATATATCTCGGAATGGCGGTGGAAATGCCATAATAGGTAGGTATGGTGGCTATTTTGAGGAAGGTATATGGTGGGTGTATGGTACCGGCAAAAGTTTTGCGGCACAAGAGAGGCTAGCTATGGTGGAAGGATGAGAGTGCGTATAATCCAAGGACTCAACATTAGTCATGAAGAACTCATATACTTATTGCAAAAATCTACAAGTAATCAAAACAAAGTACTACATGCATGCTCCTGGGGGAAGGGTTGGTAGGAGTTAACCATCGCGCGATCCCGACCTCCACACATAAGGAAGACAATCAATAAATAAATCATGCTCCAACTTCATCACATAACGGTTCACCATACGGGCATGCTACGGGAATCACAATTTTTAACACAAGTATTCATCAAATTCACAATTACCCAACTAGCATGACTCTAATATTGCCACCTTTATATCTCAAAACAATTGTCAAGTATCAAATTGATCATAGCATCCAATTCACTTTCTATGATAGTTTTTATTATACCTAACTTGGATGCCCATCATTCTAGGACCAATTTTATAACCATAGCAAATACCGTGCTGTTCTAAAAGTCTCTCAAAATAATATAAGTGAAGCGTGAGAGATCAACAATTTCTACAAAATCAAGCCACCGCCGTGATCTAAAAAGTATAAGTGAAGCACTAGAGCAAAACTATCTAGCTCAAAAGATATAAGTGAAGCACATAGAGTATTCTAATAAATTCTAATTCATGTGGGTCTCTCCCAAAAGGTGTGTACAGAAAGGATGATTGTGGTAAACTAAAAAGCAAAGACTCATATTATACAAGACGCTCCAAGCAAAACACATATCATGTGGCGAATAAAAATATAGCTCCAAGTAAAGTTACCGATGAACAAAGACGAAAGAGGGGATACCATCAGGGGCATCCCCAAGCTTAGGCTCTTGGTTGTCCTTGAATATTACCTTGGGGTGCCTTGGTAATCCCCAAGCTTAGGCTCTTGCCACTCCTTATTCCATAGTCCATCGAATCTTTACCCAAAACTTGAAAACTTCACAACACAAAATTCAACAGAAAACTCGTAAGCTCCGTTAGTATAAGAAAATAAATCACCACTTAGGTACTGTTATAAACTCATTATAAATCACCACTTGGTGTAATATCTACTGTATTCCAACTTCTCTATGGTTCGTACCCTCCGATACTACTCATAGATTCATCAAAATAAGCAAACAACACATAGAAAACAGAATCTGTCAAAAACAGAACAGTCTGTAGTAATCTGTATCAAACTTATACTTATGCAACTCCACAAATCCTACCAAATTATGAAATCCTGAGAAATTGGTGTACCAATCCAGAGAAAAAGGAATCAGATCAAAAGGACGTTTCAATGAATTATCAAAACTAATTTACTAGGTGCAAACGTTTCTGATTTTCAGCAGGATCAACGCAACTATCACTATAAGCTATCCTAGAGGTCTTACTTGGCACTTTATTGAAACAAAAGCTATAAAACATGATTACTACAGTAACATAATCATGTGAACGCACAAAAACAGTAAGGTTAAATATTGGGTTGTCTCCCAAGAAGCGCTTTTCTTTAATGCATTTTTAGCTAGGCATGATGATGACAATGATGCTCACATAAAAGATAAGGATTGAAACATAACGGGAGCATCATGAAGCATATGACTAGCTCATTTAATCCTAACCCACTTCCTATGCATAGGGATTTTGTGAGCAAACAACTTATGGGAACAATAATCAACTAGCATAGGAAGGTAAAACAAGCATAAGTTCAAAACTTTAAGCACATAGAGAGGAAACTTGATATTATTGCAATTCCTACAAGCATATATTCCTCCCTCATAATAATTTTTAGTAGCATCACGAATGAATTCAACAATATAACCATCACATAAAGCATTATTTCCATGATGCACAAGCATATAAATTTTACTACTCTCCACATAAGCAAACTTCTTCTCATGAATAGTAGTGGGAGAAAACTCAACAAAATAACTACCTTGTGAAGCATAATCCAATTGAAAATTAAAATCATGATGAAAAGTTTCATGGTTATGTTTATTCCTTATGGCATACGTATCATCACAATAATCATCATAAATAGGAGGCATACTTTCATCATAATAAATTTCCTCATCAAAACTTGGGGGACAAAAAATATCATATTCATCAAACATAGCATCCCCAAGCTCGTGGCTTTGCATATCAGTAGCATCATGGGTATTCAAAGAATTCATACTGAAAACATTGCAATCATGCTAATCATACAAAGATCCAGTACCAAACATTTTAATTTCTTTTAGCAATTGAGCACAATTTTCCTTACCATCATTTTCACGAAAGATATTAAAAAGATGAAGCGTATGAGGCAAACTTAATTCCATTTTTTTGTAGTTTTATTTTATAGACTAAACTAGTGATAAAACAAGAAACTAAAAGATTCGATTGCAAGATCTAAAGATATACCTTCAAGCACTAACCTCCCCGGCAACAGCGCCAGAAAAGAGCTTGATGTCTACTATGCAACCTTCTCCTTGTAGACGTTGTTGGGCCTCCAAGTGCAGAGGTTTGTAGGACAGTAGCAAATTTCCCACAAGTGGATGACCTAAGGTTTATCAATCCATGGGAGGTGTAGGATGAAGATGGTCTCTCTCAAACAACCCTGCAACCAAATAACAAAGAGTCTCTTATGTCCTCAACACACCCAATACAATGGTAAATTGTATAGGTGCACTAGTTCGGCGAAGAGATGGTGATACAAGTGCAATATGGATGGTAGATATAGGTTTCTGTAATCTGAAATTTAAAAACAGCAAGGTGACTAATGATAAAAGTGAGCACAAACGGTATTGCAATGGTAGGAAACAAGGCCTAGGGTTCATACTTTCACTAGTGCAAGTTATCCGAACATTAATAACATAACTGGATCATATAACTATCCCTCAACAAGCAACAAAGAGTCAGTGCAAAGTCACTAATAGCAGAGAACAAACGAAGAGATTATTGTAGGGTATGAAACCACCTCAAAGTTATCCTTTTTGATTGATCTATTCAAGAGTCCGTAGAAAAATAACACGAAGCTATTCTTTTCGTTCGATCTATCATAGAGTTCGTACTAGAATAACACCTTAAGACACAAATCAACCAAAACCCTAATGTCACCTAGATACTCCAATGTCACCTCAAGTATACGTGGGCCTGATTATACGATATGCATCACACAATCTTAGATTCATCTATTCAACCAACACAAAGTACTTCAAAGAGTGCCCCAAAGTTTCTATCGATAGAGTCAAGACAAAATGTGTGCCAACCCCTATGCATAAGTTCATTGAACCCGCAAGTTGATCACCAAAACATACATCAAGTAGATCACGTGAATATCCCATTGTCACCACAGATAAGCATGACAAGACATACATAAAGTGTTCTCAAATCCTTAAAGACTCAATCCGACAAGACAACTTCAAGGGGAAAACTCAATTCATCACAAGAGAGTAGAGGGGGAGAAACATCATAAGATCCAACTATTATAGCAAAGCTCGCGATACATCAAGATCGTATCACCTCAAGAACACGAGAGAGAGAGAGAGAGATCAAACACATAGTTACTGGTACATACCCTTAGCCCCGAGGGTGAGCTACTCCCCTCCTCATCATGAAGAGCGCCGAGATGATGAAAATGGCCACCGGTGAGGTATCCCCCCTCCGGCAGGGTGCCGAAACAGGGTCCCGATTGGTTTTTTGTGGCTACAGAGGCTTGCGGCAGCGGAACTCCCGATCTATTGTGGTCTCTGATATTTTTAGGGTATATGGACATATATAGGCGAAAGAAGTGGGTCAGGGGAGCCCCGAGGGGCCCACGTGGGTGGGGGGCACGCCCAGGGGGTAGGATGTGCCTCCCCGCCTCGTGGCCACCTCGAAGCTGCCCTGACGTCTACTCCAAGTCTCCTGGATATCTTCCGTTCCAAAAATAACTCTCCTAAAGTTTTCATTCCGTTTGGACTCCGTTTGATATTCCTTTCTTCAAAACACTGAAATAGGCAAGAAAACAACAATTTGGATTGGGCCTCCGGTGAATAGGTTAGTCCCAAAAAATGATATAAAGGTGTTTAGTAAAGCCCCAAAACATCCAAAACAGGTAATCTAATAGCATGGAACAATCAAAAATTATAGATACGTTGGAGACATATCACTTATCCTGACAAAATTAGTATTCGTCTATGAAAAGCCCATGGTCGTGACGTTGCCGTAATATAATATGACGCTTGGCGATGACCTCCGTCCTGCCGTCCTGGCGGTCTTGGTCTTGTTGTACCAGAATGGAAACCTTTGGCTGATTCCTCGGGACTCCGCGCCTGCGGCTTGCCTCCCTTGCACCAAAGAGGAAACCTGCACTCTGCGCCTGCTGGCGCCCTCCTAGCCTTGGTCGTCATGGCTCACGTCAGTTGATCCTCATGAGGTAAACCTTGCATAAAACTCTCTGCCCATCGGGAGCCAGCCTGAAGAGGCCGATCCCCTTGGGTGTCTTGGCGTCGTCCGCCTCACGAGGCTTGACCCCTCATGAGGGTCTTGAGCTGTTGATGTTGAAGTTGGGTCGTGCCAAGTCATCGATGGAGCCACGCGGTGGGCCGAAGGCAGGCAGGTCTGGATACCCCCATATCAAGAACGCCGACAAATACCGCATATAGGTAGGTATGGTGGACTCATCTGGAATAACTTGGGTTTCAGGTTTTTGATGTACAAGCAGAATTCCCCTTAATATAGGCGAAGGCTAGCAAATATGTTGAGAAGCGGCCGGCTAGAGAGCAACAACGGTCATGAACATGTATTATGCATAAGTAACATTGGATACTAGCATGAGTAGGATATGAACACCATGAACATAAATATCATAGAGGCTATGTTGGTTTTGATTCAACTACATGCGTGAACTTGTGCCAAGTCAAGCCACTCGAACATTCAGAGGAGGATACCATATCATCATACTTCATCACAAGCATTTTAACGCAATGTTGACATCCAAGATAAATCATTATCCACTCCTAGATACTTATGCATGGCATGAGAAACTATAATCTCTAATTGTCATTGCAAACATGTTTGATCATAATAGGCTGAATCATGGATACTAGGTTAAACATATTTACAAAAATAGAACAAGTCGAGTTCATACCCGTTTCTCTCTTCCACGACGATTTCATCGAATATCGTCATTATTTCCTTTCACTTGCATGACCGAATGATTTGAAAATAATAATAGTGCAAGAGTGCCATGGACTAAGATGGAATCTACAAACATTTTATTCAACATGAGAAGACAGGGTAATATGGGCTCTTCGCCAGATCAACAATAATGCAATTGAGAGCCACTCAACATTTTCATCATGGTCTTCTCCTTGGTATGACTCAATAAAAAGAAAAGAAATTCAGAGAAACACACTGAAATATTCTTGGAGTTTTTGGTTTTTTCAAAAGCATGCAAATAAAAAGGGAAAAGCAAAAACAAGAAAAACTATTTACACGGGAAAGCTCCCAACAAGCAAAAGAAGAACAAGGAAATCTTTTTGGGTTATCTTTTTAGTGCTACAACAATTTAAACTAGGAAGAAAAATCAAAAAGAAGCAAAACACATTTTTGGATTTTCTCAAAGTTTTTCAAAGACACAAGAAGAAAGCGAGAAAATATAAATCTGGCATGGATAATACAATGAAAAAGTGTGAACACCGACAATTAGAATGAAATGTGTGAACATGAATGTAATGTCGGTGGGAATACGTACTCCCCAAGCTTAGGCTTTTGGCCTAACTTGGTCTAGGGCCACTCGAAGAAGCCTTGAGGTCCAATGTTGAAGTGCTGGGGAGCGGGCATCTGAGGGTACCACTGCTGAGACTCCTCCTGTGCCGCAGCCAGGTTGTTCTGATAAGTGATAATGTCCTTGGGCATAATCTTGTATCTGCCCCTGGCATCATGATCAAACAAAGCAGGTGTAGTCAATGGAATAACATCACAAGTTTTCACACTGAAAACTAAGTTGTAAGGAATATCAATATTAGGGTAATCAGTAGCAATAAACTGGTAGTCCTCCATAGCTTCCCTATCTAAGTAAACCTTGGGTAAACGATAGTCATGATGGCGTATATGCACGTTAAAGTCAGTCGCCATGCGAGTAGCGTAAATTCCCCCATGTATTTTATCCTTGGATCTGTTAAGATGAAGGTGACATGCCACAATAGCTTCCAAGCTATAAATGTTGTCGCCATAAAGTGCGGGACCGTAGAACAACAAAGTCTGGGGCTCTAAATGCACCTACCTTCTCTCTAGCAAGTAAGCATTTTGCAATAAATATAGCAAAATAATATACAACAGGGAAATGCAAGCTAGCAGTGGTGGTACTCGATACTCCTCTCTCATCCCCCACCGTCAGAGTACAGTAAAAACCTTTAAACTCCACGGGCCTAGGCTCTACCAAATCACCATCAGAAGGAATGCATATGTCACAAAATTCAATAAGTGGTATCTGGTGGGTTTCAGCATATAAATTAAATGACACCTCAAGGGGATTATTCCTAGAATGGAAATGAAAGTTTTTCACAAAGGAGTTTGTGAGGAGATGATACTGTTCGCATCCAGCTGCATGAAGTCGGTGAGGCTAGCATTAGCAGCATATTGTGTGAACTCTTTGAAGGATTCGAGCCCCTTCCATGAACGGATTATGCGGCCATTTGCACGGCCATAACTCTGTGATACGTCCATTTTGCATCATGCTTTTACATCAACATTTATTGTATTATGGGCTGTTACTACACATTATGTTACAATACTTATGCCTTTTCTCTCTTATTTTACATGGTTTACATGAAGAGGGAGAATGTCGGCAGCTGGAATTCTGGGCTTGAAAAGGAGCAAATATTAGAGGCCTATTCTGCACAACTCCAAAATTCCTGAACTCCATGAAAGTCAGTTTAGGAATATATTAAAAATATTGGGCGAAGAAAGCACCAGAGGGGGGCCACCCACCAGCCACGAGGGTGGGGGCGCGCCCCCTGCCTCGTGGGCCACCTGGCAGGCCCCCGATGCCCATCTTCTGCTATATCGTGTCTTTTTCCCAGGAAAAAATAATAAGGAAGCTTTCAAGACTAAGCGCTGCCGTCTCGAGGCGGAACCTATGCGGAACCAATCTAGGGCTCTGGCGGAGCTGTTCTATCGGGGAAACATCCCTCTGGGAGGGGGAAATCACAGCCATCGTCATCACCATCGATCCTCTCATCGAGAGGGGGTCAATCTCCATTAACATCTTCACCAACACTATCTCCTCTCAAACCGTAGTTCATCTCTTGTACTCGATCTTTGTCTCAAAACCTTAGATTGGTACCTATGGGTTGCTAGTAGTGTTGATTACTCCTTGTAGTTAATGCTAGTTGGTTTATTCGGTGGAAGATCATATGTTCAGATCCTTAATGCTATCCAATACCCCTCTGATTATGAAAATGAATATGATTTGTGAGTAGTTACATTTGTTCCCAAGGACATGGGAGAAGTCTTGTTATAAATAGTCATGTGAATTTGGTATTCGTTCGATATTTTGATGAGATGTATGTTGTCTTTCCTCTAGTGGTGTTATGTGAACGTCAACTATATGACACTTCACCATTGTTTGGGCCTAGGGGAATGCATTGGGAAGTAATAAGTAGATGATGGGTTGCTAGAGTGACAGAAGCTTAAACCCTAGTTTATGCGTTGCTTCGTAAGGGGCTGATTTGGATCCATATGTTTCATGGTATGGTTAGGTTTACCTTATATCTTCTATCATAGTTGCGGATGCTTGCGAGAGGGGTTAATCATAAGTGGTATGATTGTCCAAGCAAGGGTAGTACCCAAGCACCGGTCCACCCACATATAAAATTATCAAAGTAACGAACGCGAATCATATGAGCATGCTGAAAATTGTAACATCCCAAATTTTCAATTTGGAATGTTATACATTAGATCATCATTGCATGTCATATTTATTGCATTTTGGCTCGATCCTAGAAATTCTACACAACTCAAGGACCCACCGAGAGAGTTGGGGATTTCGTTATTTTCATATTTGAGTTTTCTCAAATTTTGAAAATAGGATCATTTGATTTATTTATTTTATCTTCAATTATTTCTATTATAAAAATATGCGAAAGGGAATAAAATGACTTTCCCAAAATAAAGAAATATTGAGGATTTGATAATAAAATCAAATAAGATTTTATTTTGGAGTTTATTGCTATTTTATTTGAATTTAGGAAAAATGCATGTTTTTTTAAATTGCATTTTGGCCCCAAATAAATGTTCATCTTGTCCGGCTTGATTTTAGAAGCCGGGGAAAATTTATTTCGGCATTTTTTGGAGTTCGTTTAGTATTTCTTTTAATTGTTTTTCTACGCGTAATGTTTTAAAAAAAAAGAGAAAACCGACTTTGGGCCGTGCCCGAGCGGGACTCCGCCATGGGGGCTTTATAAGCCGCCACCCCGCCGCCCGCCAACCCAAACCGCCGCCGCCGCCGAAACCCTAGCCGCCACCGGACGCCGCCGTTGCCGCC
>NC_041391.1:501386655-501395527 GCF_002162155.2 Triticum dicoccoides | reverse complement strand
CGGACCCCGCCTCCGCCGACCGCCGCCGCCTTACCGCCCCTCGCTGGATCTGACCCGCACCCCGAGGTAGCCGCCGGTTTTTCTTATAAAACCGATAAGTTTTTTCGAAACCCTAGATCCCTTTTTTTATTAGATCTGGTTCATTTTATTTTTTTCCTGTTTAGTCTATTTAGCGGACGTTCGTCCGTACGTTCGTTTTAACCAACGGTTTTCATCGTTTAGCCGCAGACAGCGAACGTTCGTTCGTTAGCCTATTCGTCCGTTTTTTCTTTTTCTCGGATTTTTCGCGATTATTTCTGATCGCGATTTCTGATCCGATTTTGGTTTTAGTATAACTTTTCGCTCGTTTATCGGAATTAGGCGATTCAAGCGCCTAGAGTTTCGTTTCGAAACCCTCTTTCCGTTTAACCAACTCAAACAAGTTTTTGCTACTGTAAAATTTGACTTAGGTCCAGAATAGTAAATGAAGCTTGTTTCTTTCGCCGTTTGAGTTTTGTTGCTTCGTTTGATTTTTTTTGACCTAAAATTGTAGGGTATAGACCCCACAGTAATTTTATTGCTCTACAAGAAAAGGTTACAAATGTACACAATTTACAAGGTCTAACAGACCCAAAAAGAAAAAGAAAGAAAACAAGAAACTCACCTCAAGGAGGCAAAAAGGAAATCCATCTAAGCAAATCCTCCTTGAACTTAGGCCTAATTCTATGAACCAGGAGGGAAATGTCTAGAATAAAAGAAGACCTCCATCTACGAAAAGATGGTGAGATATTCCTAAAAACCCTGTCATTCCTAACATTCCAGATGTTCCAGCATGCTAGGAAAACCACTTCAGAGAAGAAAGGTTTAGCAAAGTCGCTTCTAGCATGATAAGCAATGGCAATCATATCATCTCCAGCCATCCAGTTGATTTGAAGATAATTCCAGACCCTACAACTAAAATTACATTGAAAGAATATATGATCTCTATCCTCTTTAGCTTGTGTTGGACATAGAACACATAAGTTAGAATCAGATACATTCCAGTGCCTTCTCTCCAGCATATCCTGAGTGTTCAGCCTATCCATAATCACCATCCAAGCAAAGAACTTAATTCTCATAGTGCAGCAGCTAGCCCACACCCAGGATAAGAGTGGGTTGGGCACAATGTGTTTATGCAAGAAAGAATAGTATTTCTTGGCAGAATATCCCTTGCCATCCTCCTTCCACACCCATGTATCATTAAGCTGAGGATCATGTTTTGAGAGCAGCAGCAGATTTTGTAAAGTCTGTAACTCTCCAAAGGCTCTCTCAGAGAGTGGCAAATGGAATAAGGAGGTGAGCTCAGTCAAGTCAAAAACCTCAGCAGCAGAAATTAGGGGATCAATGGCAAATGAAAAAAGCCTAGCAAACCTCTGCTCAAACCGGAGTTCTTAAGTTGAACTTTATGGTTAGTCCTCTTATTTGAGTTTTAACTGTGCATTAGATGAGTGCTTATTGTATGCTTTCTTGTTTGCGATAGAGTACCCGGAGTGCGCCGCTTGCTACTTTGAATCTCTAGGTTTCATGGATCATCAGCAAGGCAAGTAACACTTTGATCAAACCTCTTTATTACCCAGTTTTATTGCATTAGATCAATCCTCAAACAATTGCATGATTAGGATCTGATTAATATGTGGGTTTTGGGAAGTAGATGAGGTAGAACCTATTACCTGTTTATTATCAAACCTTTGGGAGTTACTTTTACGTTTGCTTATATTGCCATGCTATGCTAGTAGACGTGGATTGGGTGAGTGTTTCCATGATAGATGTGAGATTGTTTAATTAATGGTTTACTTAAAGTGGCAACTTAAATTCACATCTGGGTGGATTGAGGCACATAGGGAACCCAATGATGCCTGTATTTTTGGAAATCCCGGGGTACCGTGTGATTCTCCTATGGAACGCCACCCAGGCTCAAAGGGATCATGAGATTATTTCATGCTAGAAACTTCCGTGTGCAGCCGCAAGCAACTATGGGCTCTAGCATAGTTGATTAAGTTGTGTGAGCTCTTGAAGAGGTAGACTAGCAGATGTAGGGGATGTAGGTTGGTACTGTCTACCCGGAGTAGAGAGTTAATCCTTTGGAAAGACTGTGTCTCGGTCATCCGTTTCTCAAACACCATGTAGTATGAGAAATCAAGCGGAGGAGATCGAGTCTTGCGGGGAAAAGTGCACAAACCTCTGCAGAGTGTACAAACTAATCATGGTTAGTCGTGTCCCCGTTTATGGACGTTTTGAGTATCTAGTACTTGGATTGTCATGAGTATGTCATCATGTTACTCTAGTTAAATTTTGTTGGGTTTAATGATGATGCTTAATTGGGATTGAGTTGGAGTACCATTCTCAATGTTTAACAACCACCATGATAGTTAAATAAAATGTATTCCTTTGTAGTAGGGAAAAATTGGTTTTATGCAAAACTGTAACCATAGAGCTTTCCACCAGCCATATATGCATGTAGTATAGCATTATTCTTTCATTACTCTCTATGTGTTACATTGCCAGCATATTCCATGTGCTGACCCGTTTTCGGGCTGCAACGTTCATGTTGCACACTTTTCAGACGACGAGTAAGGTGCCTTAGGTCGTGATGTTATACTCAGTGATGCCGTTGGAGTTGATGGACTCGCTTATCTTCCATGCCTTCCGCTGTTATCGTTATTAGATGCCCTTAAGCCATATTTATTGTAATAAGTTCTCTTTTGCGACATTCGATGTAATAAGTGTGTGATTGCTACTCTGTTATAAATCCTTTGAGTACTGTGCGTGTCACCATTACCGACCCAGAGATGACATTGATGCACAGAGATCAGACTGTTTGAGGTCTGGTCGCTACAAGATGGTATCAGAGCACACGCTGACTGTAGGACACGACCACTAAGCTAAAAACCCTAGATCACTACTCTCTCTTCTTATTTCTGACTCCTCATCTTTTCTACCCTTTGGACGCCACTTGAAGGAAGTCCCTAGATACCTGAACATCGGAGTACCAAGCTTCACCGGGACCTACATCGCCACTTTACCAGAAGAGGAGCGTTGGATGATTCAAGTTCAAGTTCCAGGAAGGACGTTCATGCCCGTCACTGAGCCCATAGAGTTTTCCTTTGATGCACCAACCTGGAGTCTAGGGAGAACATGGCAGCTCATATCACCATGGTGCGCTTTGGAGAAGTTTATCACAAGGATCTCAAGGATACTATCACAAAATTGTGGGCGCCGAGATGAGCAATAGGAGATGATCAGCACCCAGAAGGATAGATCAATTGCAGCTTTCATCCAGGAGTTAAACCAGCACATTCGTTGCCAGGAAAACCAAATGTGCGCAGGCATGATAGATCTGAAGAAGGCATTGACCAAGATCACAGAGCTGGAGGAAGAACTCAAGTCTACGTGTGATGGATATGAGGAGGAAATAGCGACATTTGTCGAGAAGAATGATGATCTGAAGAAGAAGCTAAAAGTATTCATGGGATTTCCCGTGACTGGAGGAGAAGACGATGATTGCACTTGCCTGGAGAACTAAATCATCATCAACGACACCGAGTCTGACCCTGACGATAGTGATGATGACTTTGTTGATGAAGTTGGACCAGATATCATGGAGTCTTCGACCGAGTAGTTTTTCTAGTCAACCACCATGACAATAGTAGAAATTCCCCCATGTATATAGTATAGTCCGAGCACTTTTGTAACGATAGTTAGACCGTTGTTTGCCCTTGTTTGCATTGATTGAAGTGATATTGATTGAATTTGTCTCATGAGCATTTGGGTAGTGTTTTCTCTATAGACGTCATTCTATTCTATATTCTCATCTTTTCTAAACCCTCAAATGCCTCCGAGACGTGACAATGGATTTGCTTTCCCACCGAAGCTCACCCACTTGATCTAGCAGTAGAATGCATTGATGCAGATATTAGTCCAGAATCAGAAACAGGGGAACAACAACAACAACAACAACAACCCGCCACCACCACCACCTGTTGATCACTTAGCCCGTTTCTTGAGGCTGAATCCGCCGGTGTTCTCCAGTCGCACCGAGCTGATAGTTGCAGATGATTGGCTCCACAAGATGGGAAGGGAGTTGACCACTGCAGGATGCACAAATGTGGAGAAGGTGCGTTTTGTCGCACATCAGCTTGATGGACCCGCAGCATCATGGTGGGAGAATTTCACAGCCACTTATCCTATCAACACTGTCACATGGGATCATTTTCAACAAGCTTTCCGTACTGCTCATGTTTCAGCAGGAGCAATGCCATGAAGAAGCGTGAGTTTCACAACTTATGCCAGGAAGGACATACTGCTGGCCAGTATGTGGATGACTTTAGTAAGCTAGCACGTTATGCCCCAGATGACATTGCTACGGATGCAGCTAAGCAGGAGAAGTTTTTGGAAGGACTGAATAATGAGCTGAGCATGCAGTTGATGCTAGCAACCTTCAACAACTACCAGGAGTTGGTAGATAGAGCTCTTATGATTGAAGGGAAGCAGCAACAGATTGACAGCCGCAAGGGAAGTACAATTCTGGAGCTCAGCAGAAGCCTCGTTTTACCCCGAACTCGGGAGGACATTTTCAGCATACCCATGGAGGAGGTAGTTCACACAACCATAGTGTCCCAAGAATGGTAACGGGAATGGAGGAAGCAATGGACAGAAGCGCACCAACCCATCAACACCAGCCAAGAGGGATCTGAGCCACATCACCTGTTACAAATGCCAGAAGACTGGACATTATGCCACCGAATGTCCTGAAGCGAAGAATGGAAATGGTAATGGAAGTTCTGGGAAGAAGCCCAATCCTTTCAACAAAGGATAGGTGAACCACGTTAGCGTGGAGGAGGTTCAAGCCCAGCCAGATGCAGCAATAGGTAAGTTTTTGGTTAAGTCATTTACTGCAACCGTTCTTTTTGATACTGGTGCATCGGATTCATACATATCAAGGAGACTTGTGGATAAGTATAAATTGCCAACCCAATCCCTTAGGTCACCCATGTTAGTAACCTCGCCAGGAGCAGAGTATATGGCTAGTCTATGCTGTGATCGGATACCATTAAGGATTGGTAACTACGTGTTTCCCTCAGACCTAATAGTACTGGAATCGCAAGGACTGGATGTGATATTAGGCATGGATTGGTTATCGAAGTATGGAGGGAACATTGAATGAGCTAGTAAGTCGATTTGCTTACCACGCCAGAAGGAAGAAGGATCAAGTATGTATCCCGGCATGTGCCAAACAAGACTCAAGTAAATTCCTTATCAAGAGTTGTACAGGAGGAAGTACCAGTGGTGAAGGATTTTCCTGATGTATTTCCAGAGGAGTTGCCAGGCATGCCACCGGATAGATACATTGAGTTTTTGATTGAGCTTTTGCCAGGCACAGGACTGATATCTAAGAGACCGTACATGATGCACGCAAAGGATTTGGAGGAAATTAAGAAGCAGATTAAGGAGTTACTGGATAAAGGCTATATTCGCCCAAGTTCTTCACCTTGGGGATCGCGAGTGCTTCTAGTGGAGAAGAAGGATGGATCATTCAGGATGGTTGTTGATTATCGAGGATTGAATGAAGTGACAATCAAGAACAAGTACCCACTACCGATGATCAATGACTTGTTTGACTGATTGCAAGGAGCAAAGGTATTTTCCAAGATCGATCTGCGATCAGGATACCACCAGTTGAAGATTCGAGAGCAGGATATACCCAAGACAACTTTTACCACCAGGTCCGGGCTGTACGAGTATACCGTTATGTCATTTGGTCTGACTAACGCACCTGCCTATTTCATGAACATGATGAACAAGGTGTTTATGGAGTTTCTGGATAAGTTCGTTGTGGTGTTCATTGATGATATTTTGGTCTACTCGAAGAATGAAGAAGAGCATAAGGAGCATTTGCGTTTGGTACTGGAGAAGCTCAGAAACATCAGTTATATGCCAAGTTCAGAAAATATGAGTTTTGGTTGAAGGAAGTTGGATTTCTCGGACATGTTATATCCGGAGAAGGGATCACAGTAGACCCCACCAAAGTTGTCACCGTGACAAATTGGGAATCCCCAACAACAGTTGGAGAGATCCGGAGTTTTCTCAGACTCGCAGGATACTACCGGAGGTTCATTGAGATTTTCTCGAAGATTGCAAAGCCCATGATGGAGTTGTTGAAGAAGGACACCAAGTTTAAATGTACTGAGGAATGTGAGGCCAGTTTCCAGGAGTTGAAGAAATGTTTGGCTACATCACCAGTATTGATTTTGCCCGATCAGCATAAGGATTATGAAGTATATTGCGACGCTTCTCGACGAGGACTTGGAGCAGTGCTTATGCAGGAAGGAAGAGTTGTTTCATATGCCTCACGACAGCTTAAACCTCATGAGTTGAATTATGCTACGCATGATTTGGAGTTAGCAGCCATAGTGCATGCATTGAAGACATGGAGACATTTTCTCATCGGAAACCATTGTGAGGTGTACATGGATCACAAGAGTTTGAAGTACATCTTCACACAGAAGGAGTTGAATCTCAGGCAAAGGACATGGTTGGAGCTCATCAAGAGTTATGATATGAGATTGCATTATCATCCCGGAAAGGCTAACGTAGTAGCCGATGCATTGAGCCGCAAGAGCCATGTCAACACACTCATGACTGGAGAATTACCAAAGGAGTTAGCCGAGGATCTTGGCGAACTATGTTTGGAGATAGTTCCGAGAGGCTATGTAGCAGCACTGGAGATTCAGTCTACTTTGATGGATAAGATCAGAGAAGCCCAAAAGACTAACAAGGAGATTGCCAAGATAAAGGAGAAGATAAGCAAGGGAAAAGCTAAGGGATTTCGTGAGGATGAGCACGACACCTTATGGTTTGAGGACCGCGTTTATGTGCCTAATGACCCGGAGGTCAGGAAGTTGATTCTGCAAGAGGCCCAGGACTCGCCGTATTCGATTCACCCAGGAAATACCAAGATGTATATGGATTTGAAGGACAATTTCTGGTGGACCGGAATGAAGAAGGATATTGCGGAATATGTAGCAGTATGTGACGTATGTCAGAGAGTGAAGGCAAAGCATCAGAAGCCAGCAGGATTGCTACAGCCATTGCCGATACCCGAATGGAAGTGGTATAAGCTAGGCATGGATTTTATCACGGGATTGCCCAGGACTCATTCAGGCTATGACTCGATATGGGTTGTAGTCGATCGTTTGACGAAGGTAGCTCATTTCATCCCAGTGAAGACCACTTATACCAGTGCTAAGTTGGCAAAGATCTACATGACCAGGATCGTATGTCTGCATGGAGTTCCGAGGAGCACTGTATCAGATAGAGGAACCCACTTTACCTCAAGGTTCTGGAATCAGTTGCACGAAACTTTGGGTACCAGGCTAGAGTTCAGTACAACCTTTCATCCGCAAACAGATGGATAGACCGAGAGAGTCAATCAGATTCTGGAGGACATGCTGAGAGCTTGTGCGCTAGATTATGGATCTAGTTGGGACGACAATTTGCCATATGAGGGGTTCTCTTACAACAACAGTTATCAAACTAGTTTGAAGATGGCCCCTTTCGAAGCTCTCTACGGGAGAAGGTGCAGGACACCGTTGTTGTGGGACGAAATTGGAGACCGCCAGTTGTTTGGACCAGATCTGATTAAGAACTCTAAACAGAAGGTGAAGTTGATTCGCGATAGGCTCAAAGTAGCCCAGTCCAGGCAGAAGAGCTACGCAGATTCTAAACGTAAGGAGACTGTTTACGAAGTCAGAGACAGAGTTTATCTTCGTGTATCTCCACTTCGAGGAGTTAAGCGCTTTGGAGTTAAGGGGAAATTAGCGCCACATTTTGTGGGACCATACAAAGTTTTGGAGTGTATGGGAGAAGTTGCTTACAAATTGGAATTGCCCGAAGGATTGTCAGCAGTTCACGATGTGTTCCATGTTTCCCAGTTGAAGAAGTGCCACGCAGAGATGGCTGATATACCGCTGAGAGATACAGTGCTGCTGGAAGCAATTCAGTTGGACAGTGATTTGACCTACGAGGAGAAGCCAGTCAAGATTCTTGAGTATGCCAGCCGAGTCACCCGCAGCAAGGTTATCAAGTTTTGCAAAGTTCAGTGGAGCACCATACCGAGGTCGAAGCCACCTGGGAGCGAGAGGAAGATCTACTGAAGGACCACCCTCACCTATTTTCTAGCCAACCCGAATCTCGAGGGCGAGATTCATCTTAAGGGGGGTAGGTTTGTAACATCCCAAATTTTCTATTTGGAATGTTATACATTAGATCATCATTGCATGTCATATTTATTGCATTTTGGCTCGATCCTAGAAATTCTACGCAACTGAAGGACCCACGGAGAGAGTTGGGGATTTCGTTATTTTCATATTTGAGTTTTCTCAAATTTTGAAAATAGGATCATTTGATTTATTTATTTTATCTTCAATTATTTCTATTAAAAAATATGAGAGAGGGAATAAATGACTTTCCCAAGATAAAGAAATATTGAGGATTTGATAATAAAATCAAATAAGATTTTATTTTGGAGTTTATTGCTATTTTATTTGAATTTAGGAAAAATGCATGTTTCTTTAAATTGCATTTAGGCCCCAAATAACTGTTCATCTTGTCTGGCTTGATTTTAGAAGCCGGGGGAAATTTATTTCGGGATTTTTGGAGTTCGTTTAGTATTTCTTTTAATTATTTTTCTGCGTGTAATGTTTTAAAAAAAGAGGAAACCAACTTTGGGCCGTGCCCGAGCGGGACTCCTCCCGGGGGGCTTTATAAGCCACCACCCCGGTGCCCGCCAGCCCAACCCGCCAGCCCAAACCGCCGCCACCGGCGAAACCCTAGCCGCCGCCGGTGCCGCCGCCCG
>NC_041391.1:501342561-501386333 GCF_002162155.2 Triticum dicoccoides | reverse complement strand
GAGACCCCGCCGCCACCAACCGCCGCCGCCCCGCCGCCCCTTGCCTCAGCAGCCGCCACCGCCGGAGCCGACCCGTACCCCGAGGTAGCCACCGGTTTTTCTTATAAAACCGATCGGTTTTTCGAAACCCTAGATCCATTTTTTTATTAGATCTAGTTCAGTTTATTTTTTTCTGGTTTAGTCTATTTAGCAGACGTTCGTCTGTATGTTCATTTTAACCAACGGTTTTCGTCGTTTAGCCGCAGACAGCGAACGTTCGTTCGTTAGCCTGTTCGTCCGTTTTTTCTTTTTCTCGGATTTTCCGCGATTATTTCTGATCCGATTTCTGATCCGATTTTCGTTTTAGTATAACTTTTCGCTCGTTTATCGGAATCAGGCGATTCAAGCGCCTAGAGTTTCGTCTCGAAACCCTCTTTCTGTTTAACCAACTCCAACAAGTTTTTGCTACTGTAAAATTTGACTTAGGTCCAGAATAGTAAATGAAGCTTGTTTCTTTCGCCGTTTGAGTTTCGTTGCCTCATTTGATTTGATTCTTTTTGCAAACCGGAGTTTTTAAGTTGAACTTTCTGGTTAGACCTCTTATTTGAGTTTTACTTGTGCATTGAATGAGTGCTTACTGTATGCTTGTTTGTTTGCGATAGAGTACCCGGAGGGCGCCGCTTGCTACTTCGAATCTCTAGGTTTCACGAATCATCAGCAAGGCAAGTAACACTTTGATCATACCTCTTTATTACCCAGTTTTATTGCATTAGATCAATCCTCAAACAATTGCATGATTAGGATCTGATTAATATGTGGGTTTTGGGAAGTATATGAGGTAGAACCTATTACCTGTTTATTATCAAACCTTTGGGAGTTACTTCTACGTTTGCTTATATTGCCATGCTATGCTAGTAGACGTGGATTGGGTGAGTGTTCCCATGACAGATGTGAGATTGTTTAATTAATGGTTTACTTAAGGTGGCAACTTAAATTCACATCTGGGTGGATTGAGGCACCTGGGGAACCCAGTGATGCCTGTATTTTTGGAAATCCCGGGGTACCGCGTGATTCTCCTATGGACCGCCACCCAGGCTCAAAGGGATCATGAGATTATTTCATGCTAGGAACTTATGTGTGTAGCCGCAAGCTACTATGGGCTCTAGCATAGTTTATTAAGTTGCGTGAGCTCTTGAAGAGGTAGACTAGCAGATGTAGGGGATGTAGGTTGGTACTGTCTACCCGAAGTAGAGAGTTAATGCTTCTGAAAGACTGTGTCTCGGTCATCCGTTTCTCAAACACCATGTAGTGCAAGAAATCAAGCAGAGGAGATTGAGTCTTGCGGCGAAAAGTGCGCAAACCTCTGCAGAGTGTACAAACTAATCATGGTTAGACGTGTCCCCGGTTATGGACGTTTTGAGTATCTAGTACTTGGATTATCATGTGAATCTCATCATGTTACTCTAATTAAATTTTGTTGGGTTTAATGATGATGCTTAATAGGGATTGAGTTGGAGTACCCTTCTCAATGTTTAACAACCACCATGATAGTTAAATAAAATTTATTCCTTTGAAGTAGGGAAAAATTGGTTTTATGCAAAACTATAACCATAGAGCTTTCCACCAGCCATATATGTATGTTGTATAGCATTGTTCTTTCATTACTCTCTACGTGTTACATAGCCAGCATATTCCATGTGCTGACCCGTTTTCGGTCTGCAACGTTCATGTTGCAGACTTTTCAGATGATGAGTAAGGTGCCTTAGGTCGTGATCTTATACTCAGTGATGCCATTGGAGTTGATGGACTCGCTTATCTTCCAAGCCTTCCGTTGTTATCGTTATTAGATGGCCTTAAGCCATATTTATTGTAATAAGTTCTCTTTTGAGACAGTCGATGCAATAAGTGTGTGATTGCTACTCTGTTATAAATCCTTCTAGTACTGTGTGTGTCAGCATTACCGATCCAGGGATGACATTGATGCACAGAGATCAGACTGTTTGAGGTCTGGTCTCTACAAAAACTAGCTTGACGGTAATTCCCATGTGTCCTCGGGAGCACTTTGCTTTATATAAGAGTTTGTCCATGCTTGTACTTTGCTACAAAAAGGATTGGGCCACCTTGATGCACCTTGTTTACTTTTGTTACTTGTTACCCTTACGAATTATCTTATCACAAAACTATCTGTTATCGATAATTTCAGTGCTTGCAGAGAATACCTTACTGAAAACCGCTTGTCATTTCCTTCTGCTCCTCGTTGGGTTCGACACTCTTACTTATCGAAAGGACTACGATAGATCCCCTATACTTGTGGGTCATCAAGACTCTTTTCTGGCACCATTACCGGGGAGTGAAGCGCCTTTGGTAGGTGGAATTTAGTAAGGAAACATTTATTTAGTGTGCTAAAATTTACTGTCACTTGTTACTATGGAAAATAATCCTTTGAGGGGCTTGTTCGGGGTATCTTCACCCAGACCAGAAGAGCAAAGAGTTGCCCCTCAACCTACTGAACCTACTAAAAATATTTATTTTGAAATTCTTCAGGTATGATAGAGAAACTGCTAGCTAATCCCTATACAAGAGATGGAACATTTCTCGATATGCACCTAATATATGTGGATGAAGTTTGTGGATTATTTAAGCTTGTAGGTATGCCCGAGGATGTTATCAAGAAGAAGGTCTTCCCTTTATCTTTGAAGGTAAAGGCATTGACATGGTTTAGGCTATGTGATGATAGTGGATCATGGAACTACAACCGATTGAAATTGGAATTTCATCAGAAGTTTTATCCTATGCAACTCGTTCATCATGATCGTAATTATATATATAATTTTTGGCCTTGCGAAGGGGAAAGCATCGCTCAACCTTGGGGGTGGCTTAAGTCAATTTTATATTCATGCCCCAAACATGAGCTCTATCGGCGTCCTGGATTTGGGGGTATCCAGTCCTGCCTGCCTGCGGCCCACCACGTGGCTTCATCGACGGCCTGGTACGGCCCATCTCCAACACCAACGTTGCAAGACCCTCGCGAGGGGCCAAGCCTCGCGAGGCGGACGATGCCAAGCCCCCCGAATGAAGTGGCCTCCTCAGGAGGGCTCCTGAGGGGTGGAGAGTTCTATGCAGCTACCCCATGAGGCTCAGCTGACGTGAGCCATGACGACTAAGGCCAGGCAGGCGCCAAGCGGGCGCAGAGCGCAGGTTTCCTCTTTGGTGCAAGGGAGGCAAGCCACAGGCGCGGAGTCTCGGGGAATCAGCCAAAGGTTTCCATTTCAGTGCAACAAGACCAAGACCGCCAGGACGGCAGGACCGAGGTCATCACCGAGCCCACCGCAGCATCACGACCAAAGGCTTTTCGCAGGCGAGGACTACTTTTGTCAGGATAGACTGTACTACTTGTCCCCTTCCAAATCCTCCCGTTGTGGAATCCCTTCCCGCTCGTATTTGGGAAGAGGACCAAGGCCACTATATATAGGACTTAGCCACCACCATAGAGAGGGACCGAAATCAGAAGAAGGCGAGCACCACACCAGCTCAAGAACACCTCACCTCCTAAGGCTTGTTCATCCCCTGTACTAGTTCATTCATAGCCCCTCGAGGCAATCCACCACACCACACTGGATTAGGGTACTACACCACAATGGTGGCCCGAACCAGTATAAATCTCTGTGTCTCTCTGTCTCTTTGAGCTCGGCGCGCTAGGCTTAGGAGGATCGTGATTAGGCAGGCTGGGCAGGTTGAGATCTCCGCACGCACCCTAGAGTTCGAACTTCTCAAGGGTTGCTGGATCCCTAAATCCGACATTTGGCGCGCCAGGTAGGGGTGCGTCGGATCTTCCCTTCCATCGACCAGTCCTCCTCCGCTCCACTGATGCCATGGCCGATGCCCTGAGAGCCCATGTCGAGCACTGGGTCGTCCATACCTCCTCGGCAGCAACCACCGGCGAAGAAGACCTCCACTCTGCCCTGCTCACAGACCGTCCAGAGGGCATCCCCTGCCCGCAATGACAAGAGGAAGGATCACCGGTGCACCCCAGTTCTCGCAGGTAGAGTCACGGGGGGAGAGAACATGGGGCTCGGCTCCGGGGCACCCTTGCAGTGTCATGTTGGATGGAGTTGGTCCCGTGCCCTGCACAGGCTCGGGGCGCTGGGGGCTGCACGCATGTGCCAAGACAGAGTCCTTGGGGGTGCCTACCTCCCGAGGTTTCGCCTTCATGGGGACCCTGCAAAACCCAAGCCATGAGAAGATGTGGCGCGCTTAGGGGTCAAGAGCAAAGGTACTTACTCATCGGCAGCCACGTATCTCCTTCGCTTTAGCGGCCGGCGAGTGCCATCATCGTGGCACGGAGACCTCTTCCTCCTCAGGAGTGACTCAAGGCATAGGCGGCGCCGACCCGATCCCGACGGGCGATCCTCAGGAGGGGGAGCGCTCAGCACGGTATCTGGAGCAGGGGTCCCAAGGGCAAGGGCGCTTGGCGAGACCTTCTTGGTCATGGCTCCGAGGCCACTAGTGGGCTCCTCATCGTCAGCAGCCACTCTGGAGCCACCTTCCCAGGCATCAGAAGCCCCTGCCTCTGGAGCCGGGGGCTGCACCGGTCTTGCGGCAGCTCCTTCCCGGGCCCTAGAAGCCTCAGGCTCCTGAGCCTCTAATGGGGTCGGGCCTCCGGAGGAGCTCTCAACAGTTGATGAAGGCGCGTGCCCCCTGCTTCTACACTCAGATTGCACGTGCAGGGTCGATCAGGAGAGGAGCCACGAAGACAGGATTCTCGTGGGGCCCCTCAATGCCCTCGGGAAGCAACCCCACCCGTCGAACAAAGGCATCTGCCCCACAAATGCCGCCTTGTTCGAGCACAGATAGAGAAGGCAGCCACCCCCCAAAAGGTCAGCAGGCTCGGGTTCGCCAGTTAGGAGCTTGAGCACCATGCTCAAGGTATCAGCAGCAAGCGACGGCTTCTGCAGCCTCATGGGATCTCCGGCGCCTGTGAAGTCCCACATCAGGCGAGAATGGCGCTGGAGGGGAGCAATGCGCTGCTTCACGAATTCCTTCACCACCATTGGCACCGTCACCCCCAGTTCCTGGAGCCTCGACAACCACTTCCAGAAAAAAGCAAGATGCCGGTCGGTGAGCTTCTCATGGCACCAGCCAGAGCTAGGCGAAGCCGGCGACCCAGGAATCGTCAGCAGGGCACTGAATGCGCGGGCGTCCATCAGGAGAAATCTGAATCTGACAAGCTCTCAAGAGAAATTATTATTCATTTTTATACTTGGCTTTCTATCAATAATCGCTCCATGCTCAATACTTCATGTACTGGTTCTTTTATGATGAAGACTATTGAATTCAGATGGGATTTATTGGAAAGAATTAAACGCAACTCTGAAGATTGGGGACTCAACGAAGGTAAGGAGTCAGGTATAACCCCTAAGTTTGATTGTGTTAAATCTTTTATGGATACTGATGCTTTTCATGAATTTAGCACGAAATATGGACTTGACTCTGAGATAGTTGCTTCTTTCTGTGTATCATTTTCTACTCATGTTGATCTCCCTAAGGAGAAGTGGTTTAAACATCATCCTCCCATTGAAGTGGAAGTAGTAGAACCTATTAAAGTTGAAGAAAAGACTATTACTTATAATGTTGATCCTATTGTTCCTACCGCTTATATTGAGAAACCACCCTTTCCTGTTAGAATAAAGGATCATGCTAAAGCTTCAACTGTGGTTCGTAAGAGTAATGCTAGAACACCTACACCCCCTGAGCAAATTAAAGTTGAACTTAGTATTGCTATGGTTAAAGATCTCTTAGTAGATAATATTGATGGGCATGTTATTTATTTCTATGATGAAGCTTCTAGAATTGCTAAACCCGATACTAAAGGAAAACATAGACATGTTGTCGGCGTGCATGTTGTTTCTGTTAAAATAGGAGATCATTGTTACCATGGCTTATGTGATATGGGTGCTAGTGTGAGTTCAATACCTTATAGCTTATATAAAGAAATTATGCATGATATTGCACCTACTGAGATAGAAGATATTGATGTTATTATTAAGCTTGCCAATAGAAATACTATTTCACTGGTTGGGATTGTTAGAGATGTTGAAGTCTTGTGTGGGAAAATTAAATATCCTACTGATTTTCTTGTTCTTGCTTCCCCACAAGACGATTTCTGCCCCATTATATTTGGTAGACCCTTCTTGAATACTGTGAATGCTAAGATAAGCTACGCAAAAGATATCATTACCATTGGTTTAGGGGATATGTCTCATGATTTTAATTTTGCTAAATTTCATAGACAACCCCATGATAAAGAATTGCCTAGTAAAGATGAAATTATTGGTCTTGCTTCTATTGTCGTGCCTCCTAATGACCCTTTAGAACAATATTTTCTAGACCATAAAAATGATATGTTTATGAATGATAGAAGAGAAATAGATGAAGTATTATTTAATCAGGGCCCTATTTTGAAACACAACTTGCTTGTTGTAATCCTAGGGCATCCTCCTCCACCCAAGGGAGATCCCGTGTTTGAGCTTAAACAATTACCTGATACTCTTAAATATGCTTATCTAGATGAAAAGAAGATATATCCTGTTATTATTAGTGCTAACCTTTCAGAACATGAAGAAGAGAAATTATTGAAAACTCTGAAGAAGAACCGTGCTTATATTGGATATACTCTTGATGATCTTAAGGGCATTAGTCCTACTCTATGCCAGCATAAAATAAAATTGGAGAAAGATGCTAAACCAGTTGTTGATCACCAATGACGGTTAAATTCTAAGATGAAAGAAGTGGTAAGAAATGAAATACTAAAGCTTGTGGAGGCAGTTATAATTTATCCTGTTGCTGATAGTCAGTGGGTAAGTCATGTCCATTGTGTCCCTAAGAAGGGAGGTATTACTGTTGTTCCTAATGATAAGGATGAACTGATCCCACAAAGAATCGTTACAGGTTATAAAATGGTAATTGAATTCCAGAAATTAAAAAAAGCTACTAGAAAAGATCATTACCCTCTACCTTTTATTGATCAAATGCTAGAAAGACTATCCAAACATTTTTGCTTTCTAGATGGTTATTCTGGTTTCTCTCAAATACCTATGTCAAAAGAGGATCAGGAAAAGACCACTTTTACTTGCCCTTTCGGTACCTTTGCTTATAGACGTATGCCTTTTGGTTTATGTAATGCACCTGCTACCTTTCAAAGATGTATGACTGCTATATTCTCCGACTTTTGTGACAAGATTGTTGAGGTTTTCATGAATGATTTCTCTGTGTATGGAACTTATTTTGATGATTGATGAAGCAACCTTGATCGAGTCTTGCAGAGATGTGAAGAAACTAATCTTATCTTGAATTGGGAGAAGTGCCACTTTATGGTTAATTAAGTTATTCTTTTGGGGCAGAAAATTTCTGAAAGAGGTACTGAAGTTGATAAAGCTAAAGTTGATGCTATTGGAAAGATGTCGTGCCCTAAGGACATCAAAGGTATAAGAAGTTTCCTTGGTCATGCTGGTTTTTATAGGAGGTTTATTAAAGACTTCTCTAAAATTTCTAGGCCTCTGACTAATCTCTTAAAAAAAGATGTTCCTTTTGTCTTTGATGATGACTGTGTAGAAGCATTTGAAATACTTAAGAAAGCCTTGATTTCTGCACCTATTGTTCAGCCACCTGATTGGAATTTATCCTTTGAAATTATGTGTGATGCTAGTGATTATGTTGTAGGTGTTGTTCTAGGACAAAGAGTTGATAAGAAATTAAATGTTATCCAATATGCTAGTGAAACTCTAGACAGTGCACAGAGAAATTATGCTACTACTGAAAAAGAATTTTTAGCAGTTGTGTTCGCTTGTGATAACTTCAAACCTTATATTGTTGATTCTAAAGAAACTGTTCAAACTGATCATGCTGCTATTAAATACCTTATGGAAAAGAACGATGCAAAACCTAGACTTATTAGATGGGTTGTCTTGCTACAAGAATTTGATTTCCATATTATTGATAGAAAGGTAGCTGAGAACCCCGTTGCAGACAACTTGTCTAGGTTAGAAAATGTTCTTGATGACCCACTACCTATTGATGATAGCTTTCCTGATGAACAATTAGCTGTCATAAATGCTTCTCGTACTGCTCCATGGTATGCTGATTATGCTAATTAGATTGTTGCTAAATTTATACCACCTAGTTTCACATACCAGCAAAAGAAAAAGTTTTTCTATGATTTAAGACATTACTTTTGGGATGACCCACACCTTTATAAAGAAGGAGTAGATGGTGTTATTAGATGTTGTGTGCCTCGGCATGAACAGAAACAAATCCTACGCAAGTGTTACTCCGAGGCTTATGGACGACACCACGCTGGAGATAGAACTGCACACAAGGTATTGCAATCAGGTTTTTATTGGCCTACTCTCTTCAAAGACGCTCGTAAGTTTGTCTTATCTTGTGATGAATGTTAAAGAATTGGTAATATTAGTAGATGTCAGGAAATGCCTATGAATTATTCACTTACTATTGAACCATTTGATGTTTGGGTCTTTGATTATATGGGACCTTTTCCTTCCTCTAATAGGTATACACATATTTTAGTTGTTGTTGATTACGTTACTAAGTTGGTAGAGGCTATTCCAACTAGTAGTGCTGATCATAACACATCTATTAAGATGCTTAAAGAAGTTATTTTTCCGAGGTTTGGAGTCCCTAGATATTTAATGACCGATGGTGGTTCACATTTTATACATGGTGCTTTTCATAAAATGCTTGCTAAGTATGATGTTAATCATAGAATTGCATCTCCTATACCACCCTCAGTCTAGTGGTCAAGTAGAATTGAGTAATAGAGAGATTAAATTGATTTTGCAAAAGACCATTAATAGATCTAGAAAGAATTGGTCCAAGAAACTTGATGATGCATTATGGGCCAATAGAACTGCATATAAAAATCCTATGGGTATGTCTCTGTATAAAATGGTTTTTGGAAAAGCATGTCAGGTACCTTTGAACATAAGGTGTATTTTGCTATTAAGGAGCTCAATTATGATTTCAAACTTGCCGGTGAGAATAGGCTATTTGACATTAGCTCACTTGATGAATGGAGAACCCAGGCCTATGAGAACGCCAAATTGTTTAAAGAAAAAGTTAAAAGATGGCATGACAAGAGGATACAAAAGCATGAGTTTAATGTAGGTGATTATGTTTTGCTATACAACTCTCGTTTAAGTTGCAGGAAAACTTCTCTCTAAATGGGAAGGTCCTTACGTTGTCAAGGAGGTCTATCGTTCCAGAGCCATAAAAATCAACAATGCTGAAGGCACAAATCCGAAGGTGGTGAACGGTCAAAGAATCAAACATTATATCTCAAGTAATCTCATAAATGTTGAAACCAATGTTATTGATACTGTAACCCTGGAGGAGTACATAAGGGACACTTTCCAGAACATTTCAGACTCCGAAAAGGAATAGGTATGTGGTACGGTAAGTAAACCGACTCCAAAACTGCTCAAATAGCAATTTTTCTCCGTTTTGGAATATTTAAAAAATTAGGAAACTAAGAAGTAGCACAAAAGAGACACGAGGCATCCACGAGGGTGGACAGCGTGCCCCCTACTTCGTGGACACCTTGTGTGCCCTCTGGACTCCGTTTTCTTGCATGATACTTCTTTTGGTCGGTAAAAAACCATTATATAATCTCCCAAAGGTTTTGACCACCGCACCACGGTGAAATCCTCTGTTTTTGTTTTGAGTTGTTTCTGCAGCAGATTTAGAGCAAGATGTCTTCTCAAGAGTTAGTCGGGGAGTCGGGTATCTCATCCGACATCGGGGCTGAGGGAGTCCTGGATTAGGGGGTATCCGGACAACCGGACTATATACTTTGGCCAAACTGTTGGGACCGTGAAGATACAAGACTCAAGACTTCGTCCCGTGTCCGGATGGGACTCTCCTTTGCGTGGAAGACAAGCTTGGCGATCCGGATATTAGATTTCCACCTTTGTAACCGACTCTGTGTAAACCCTAGCCCCCTCCAGTGTCTATATAAACCGGAGGGTTTGGTCCGTATAGGGACAATCATAATCATCATAGGCTAGCTCCTAGGGTTTAGCCTCTACGATCTCGTGGTAGATCAACTCTTGTAATACTCATATCATCAAGATCAATCAAGCAGGAAGTAGGGTTTTACCTCCATAGAGAGGGCCCGAACCTGGGAAAAACATCGTGTCCCTTGTCTCCTATTACCATTAGCCTTAGACGCACAGATCGGGATCCCCTACCCAAGATCCACCGGTTTTGACACCGACATTAGTGCTTTCATTGAGAGTTCCTTTGTGTCGTCGCTACAAGGCTCGATGGCCCGTCTCGTTGTCAAGGACAACATCACCTCTAGGGGAGTGCTGGCTGTAGGCCAAACTCTCCGACTAGGTGGCTTCGTCATGGTCGCCCGATCGGCTGCCGCACCGATGATGACCTTTCGGGTCATCGAAAATAGCCTCCACGTCAATTCAGAACTCGCTGAATAGATGGGTCCAATGGAGCTTTCCCCCCTTAATGAGCTCTTGGATCGCATCGCCGCTTTTGGAGTCGCTAAAGACTATGACCGGATTGGGCTTAAACCCGACCAAATGGATATTAAATCCCCACCGGTCACCCACGAGATAGTGGAAGTGGAAGAACCACATATGGATTATCACTCTATTCTCAGGATGAACTATGTCCGGATCACCGAGCTCTCTAAGCCGGATACCCGTTCGCGGAAGGACACGACCTAGACCCCGAACTTAGGATCGGGCAACGGGCCGGAAAAATCAGGCAACATCTCGGAGCCTGAGCCGTCAAGCCCGGAAGCTCCTCTGCCCCTGGGCGCTAGATTAGATCAGAATCCAGATTCATCTACGCCCACCCACCCAGACTTAAGCCGTCTCTCCCATATCAGACAAGAGCCACAAGAGACAGTACATCGCTACTGGGCCAGATTCCTCCTTGTGATAAACAAGGTCAAGGACTGTCGCGAGGAGGACGCAATCTCACTTTTTTGCAAAAACTGCACCAGCAAAGGGATCCTTAATGCTATAAGTCGTCGTGACATAGTACACTTTGCCGACTTAGCAGCCATAGTACAGAAGTACTGTGTGATGGAAAGTACCTAGAAAACCCGAACAGACTTTTGGGATAATCCGGCTTTCACTAAACCCTCCCTCCGAGCCAAAAGGGCAAACTCTCCTAAGTTACCCGATCTAATTCCCAAAAAGCCAAAGCCCACTCTAGGACATGGAACTGTATTGGAAGAATGGCTCAATGGGCCATGCAAAATTCATAGCACGCCGGATACTAAGCCAACGCATAGCCTTAGAGCATGTTGGATAGTCCGGCAGGTAGCAAAAAGCGGCGACGATCTTCTTGTAAGTAAAGCAGAGCAACGTCCCGCCGAAGACAACAATGCGGTATTGATAGTCTTGGAGACTTCCGCCTCAAATAATAGGCGTAAGCGAGCTCATCAAAATCTCGCTGAAATTTGCCACGTGGTAAAAATAAATCCATGGAATGACACTGCTATAACTTTCAGTGCCAGTGACGAACCCCAATTCCAGACAGTCTGGGCACCTGCCGCTTTGGTCCTTAGCCCAATCTTGGATGGCTTTCGGCTCACTAAAGTACTCATGGACGGCGGAAGTGGATTAAACTTGATCTATGAAGAAACACTCAACAAGATGGAAATTGATAAAAGCCGCATTGAGCAGAGCGGCACAACCTTCAGGGGAATCATCCCTAGTCGGAAGGCACGGTGTGCGGGAAAAATCACACTCGATGTGGTATTAGGCACCCCGAAGAATTACAGGTCCGAAGAAATCACATTCCTAGTGGCTCCTTTCAACAGCGGATACCACGCCCTATTAGGGCGGGACACATTCACAAGCTTTCAAGCTATACCCCATTACGGGTACATGAAGCTTAAAATGCCCGGACCCAATGGAACCATCACTCTAGCCAGCGATCCGGACATCGCACTCCGCGGTGAAAATAAAACTACAGAACTAGCCCTGGAAGCATTATCCGAAGCCCTAGCGGCCGAAGAACTAACAACGCTGCACACCACAGTGGACAGGAACAACATGATACTCGACAAACGACCCAAGTCCACATCATTTAAACCCGCAGACGAGATAGTCAAATTCCAGGTCCATCAACCCCATGAAGACAGCTTCCATCAGGACACAGTTGAGCCCCACAATGGATGCCGCACTACGAGAATTCCTACGCGAGAATTGGGACATTTTCACCTGGCATCCTTCAGACATGCCGGGCATCCCACGCAGGCTGGCCGAACACAGCCTCAATATACTAAAAGGATACAAGCCAGTCAAACAGACTCTTAGGCGCTTTTCAGAGCCTAAACGGCAGGCCATGGGAGAAGAGATAGCCAAGCTACTTGAGGCCGGATTCATCAGAGATATCAAGCATCCTGATTGGCTGGCAAACCTGGTAATGGTACCAAAGAAGGACAAATCCTAGCGCCTATGTGTGGATTTCAAAGACCTCAACAAGGCTTGCCCCAAGGATCCTTTCCCCCTCCCTCGCATCGACCAAATCATCGACGCCACCGCAGGACACAATTCACTATCACTACAAAAAAATACACTTCCGTGATGATACGTGTTTGTCACAGTAGGTCGCGTCTTTTGTCATGCATGTACATCCATGAAAAATTTATGATAGAATCAAGATAGTCATACCTGTGCTGTCGTAGAAGTGTTCCATGACATTACCAAAATTATCATCATGGAAGTGTCCACTTCCATGACGATAAATCGCGCGTCACAGAAGTGCTTTCGTCAAGGGTGACCGACACGTGGCATCCACCGTAACAAAACGCCGTTAAGCTATCGGATCGGGTTTTGGATCCAATAACCTGTTAACAGCCCCGACCAATGGGGATTTTCCACGTGTAAAATCATCATTGGCTAGAGGAAACACGTGTTGTCTCACCGTTGGGACAAATGTCATCCGCTCATTGGACCGAAGGCGCCTATGATACGGCGACACGTGGCACGGCCCAACAGAGGCCCATTCCTGTGAAAAGTCCGGCCCGTTTGACTTGGTCAAAAGGTGGTGGGCCAGCCCACAAAAATCTTGTTAACGGCATGTTCGCATATAGCCCATTTACAGCTCGCTAACCCAGGGCCCGTTAAGCCCTATCCGAATTAGGCCCAGTAACGTCATCTGGGCCATCCAATATGATTCAGCCCGTTTTAACTTCCAGCCCATGTGTGGCCCATGACTTCTTTCGGCCCATATGAGGACCTTTGTAACTCTTGGCCCATTAACGACCCGTGGTGAAACTGGCCCGTAATGAACAATGTATCACTTTATACCCATTAACGGCCCGTTATTCCATTGGGCAGTTTCCAGCCCAAGTTATCTTTTGGCCTTCTCAGGGCCCATTGATTCTTGGGCTCATTTGCAGCACTCGGTTACATACGGCACGTTACTGTCATTTTCTGCTTGTGGACCAAATTCAGCCCGTTGTTACAGTCGGCCCGTTTGCGGACCATTAATATGTTGGGCCGTTTTCATGTCAAAAAAACCCGTTGGGCTGTTTTCATAGAGTTATCAAATGTGGCCTATTAACGACCCGTTATGGTCCACGAATAGTACAACCCATGATTGGTGAAATGATGATACGCCCCGTAGAAGGCCCATGGATCCTACGGCCCGTATGAGGCCCATGGATAGTACGGCCCGTAGAAGGCCCATGGATCGTACGACCCGTAGAAGGCCCATGGACCCTATCGCCCGTAGAAGGCCCATTGATCCCTAAGGCCTGTATAGAAGGCCGATGGATCCTACGGCCTGAATAGAAGGCCAATGGTCCTACGGCCGAACGAAGGCCCATGGATCATACGGCCTGCAGGAGGCCCATGGTTACAACAGTCCGTGTGTTGCCATGATTATGTTGGCCTAGTTACCAAAAATAGGCTATTGTGGCCACTAGAAAAACACAGAAAAAGAACTGAAGTGACTACAAGCAAACAACTAAACAAGACAATAAGGAAATAAATAAGAAAGCAATTAAGGCTAGCCTATTACCGCTATTACACATATTACATGCACTGGGCATCAAAGTTCGCCACCAGTGGAAATATAGGGAACAAAGCAGCATATTACATACACTGGCCGTCAAAATTGGCCACCAGTGCAAATAAACGCGGCAGCAAAACAAGAGCATAACTGAAACAACTTCAGAAGAGCTCAAGAAACGTTATCCTGGGTATCCACCATGCTGGCAATAAGCTTAGCAAGCTGATTAGCTTTGTCCTGTTTGGCGCTAAAATACACCAATGCTTGCTGTTGCACTAGAAAGTATGCATTTAGTATGCATTTGAATGCTCCAGGGACTTCCGCAGTTCTTTCGCTTCTTGTCGCAGCACAGCTGATCGATGTCTTTCAGCTTGTAGTTGAGACTCAAGAAACCGAACTGATTCAGATAGTGAGTTTGAATAGCTTGTGCAAGCGGTAGTGGCTGGCCAGTAACTCGAACACTAAACCAAGATAGGACTTTGGGGTTGTCTCACTGTCTTCAAGATAGTCTTCCTTAGCTGTTTTATCAGCTTTGTTGGAGACCAACAAGGATGTGTCACTATCCTGAACCTTATCTGCATCACTTCCTTTACCATTGCTTAATAAGGCACTCGTCCCCAATATTCTGTCAGCATTCTAAAAGAAGAAACAAGCAGACACATAACAAGTTTAGCATGTACTAGTATATGAAACTCATTTCGGGGAACCAGTTCATTAGTAAGGTGGACAGGATTAAACTACCAAGTCTTCTATTACCAAGTACTAGTACATAATAAAAGCATCAAACAAACATATATCTATGTCCTATGGTCACTGCATTGTCTTGCCAAATAAAATAGAGACACGGTTCAAATCATATCAGTTCAAGACAAACCAGGAGTGAAAGAATACAAAGCGTGGGAAACTACACGGCACAACAAGATTTCAAATGGGTACCACGGGTCTACATGTACAACAACACTATTGGCTCTGTTGTGATGCTAGTAATGTGCATGATATGAAAGTCAACTGTATACACAATTGAAATTGAAATCAAAAGAGCTATTGATAAGAGCAAACTTGTTAAAGAAACATGCGTGAACATACCTGCTGTTCCATTGGAGTTTTGATTGGATCCTTCAATTTAAAAATAAGTTTGTATCAGTAAATAAAGTGATACAAGAGCAAAGCAATCATAGTTAAAAAAGGTGCGCCTAAGCGAGCGCTTAAGTGCGCCTAGGCGCTAAGCGTTGGCAAAACGCATTGCGCATAAATATGCTTAATCTGTGCATAACTCCGCATAAGCATGCGCTTTGGTCAGTAAAGTGCACGGCGGTGGCAAAACGCACAATTAACGCCTAGCGCTTTTTTGAACTATGATAGCAATGGAATCTTAAATTAGAATAGTTGTTCTTCAAGTTTAGGCACTTGTTCTACATGAACAGAGTACAGTAAGACGCAAGAATATAATACTTAAAAATAGAAAATGAGCTCATAGACCTTACCACATTCTTGGTTCGGGACCAGTACAGAACAAGGCGTTCCCAGTCATCGTCCAGTAAATGTGTCTCAGGAGAACGTAAGGGAATTTGATGAGTTTCTTTGCCGGTGAAGTACGTTTTCTTCAGGTAATTCCGATACTGCCACCAAGCATTCTTGAAGATAGCAGAGGTATTAGCACAGGTTACCTTGTCCTGAGTTTCCAAATCGGTCCTTCTCTATAGAGAAAAATGGGAAAATTTGTTGTATTATAACCATCATGGAGGTAGGATGTATGGGATGAAGCAAAGTAATTGCCATGAATAACATTACTTACACATAACTCCTGGACAAACACCTGCAACTGGCATTTTCCTTCATCTTAAGTATAATATTTCCAAGATGGGAAGATACGCACATACGATTTAACAACATCAAATGCGATAGATGCTAAACTACGACTGGCTGGTTGTGCTTCCTCCACAGGAATAGGCGTACTAACTGGTGGAGTTGGGGTTCGCCGTGATATTACTGGCCCTTTGGGCACTGGAGCTGCCCTAATAACTGCTCTTGTTTGGGAGCTCTATGGTGGAGATGGTGATGTGTCAACAGTAACTGCATTACTATCGGCTGGGGTTGGGGTTAGATTGGGTGCAGCTGGTTCTCTGTCCATCGCAGTAGGGGTACAATCTGCGAGAGTTTGGGTTATGTGTGGTAGGGCTGGTTCTTGTGCATGTACAACCGGGGTGCTATCTCCACCAAGAGGTAGCACTATTTTATTTGAAGACCGTGTTTTTATTCCGCTAGATACTGGCATCACCCGCTCCAATTCAAATGGCTGATAAACAGGAAACATAGTTGAATGTACATACATTGTATGAGAGATAGATGCAATAGATAGTGTGGAAAAAAGAGGGCATGAAATAGTTGACATGTATATTGTTTAACTAAAACGGATAGCATGACATAATTTCACATATATGATGTCTATCTAAGCTGGATAGCATAGCATAACATAATTCAAAGATATGATGAATAACTAAACAGGATCGCATGACATAATTCACCTACATGTTATCTAAGTAATCAGGATCGCATCATTTAATTCACATATGTGATTTATATGCTAAACAGAGGGCATTCGATATGATGTCTGAACTAAGAACAGGGTGTTGAATATTGTGTATATGATGTCTAAACTATGCAATGCAAGACACCGTATGCATGATATGAGCAGTATAACCGTGCCAAGTTAGAGCATACACCTCAGTAGGGGAATAGGACTGGTCATCTGTCTCTGAATCCATCTTTGAGGAGATATCGGGACCCAACAAGAGATCTGCTTCGATAGGTAGCACTGTCTGCTCTGAAGGCCTTGTTTTCACTCCAGATTTTTCCATCTCCCACCCAAATGGCCGATTCACAGGAAGAGTAGTTTGATGTACAAACATTGTCGACAAATGGAAATGTAATGAAGAAAAGGATGGGCAAGATATCATTCAAATATATGATGCCTAGTTAAAAAGGATGGCATTGCACATTTCACATATATTATGGCTGGCTAAAAGACATGAGACTGCATAATTCCCATATATGATATACAAACTAAATAGGTGGCATTACAGAACATGTCTAAACTAAGAAGATGACATATATGATGTCAAAAGTAGGCACTGCAAGGCAACATATGCATGATATGACTAACATCATCATGCCAAGGTAGAGCAAACACCTTGGGGGTAAATAGGAGTGGTCAGCGGCGTCTGAATCCGCCTCAGAACAGATATTTTCCTCTGGATTACAATCTGGAGAGGGGTGGGGAGGGTTTGCCATTGAACCCACCATGGAGCGATGTCTGCATGACATTGTATTGCCACGCAAAACTCTTCTCTTTTTCTCTACATATTCAGCATGACTGTGTACAATATCTGACATGCATACGAAAAAATATGGTGAGGTTATGTAAGGAGAGCATGCAGAAATTAAGAGTGATGGTAACAACCAGTGGATGGATCCAAAAATAATGATAGCAGGCTGATGATTGCTTTAAATTAATAAAAAGACAGATGATGATTGCTTTACTATTTGTTTCCCACCCAAGATGAAAAACATAGGCATACCCTAGGTGAACTAGATATTAGACAAACATACTATTTATTGATGCCTCGATATGTGCCCCACAACTAATTTAGAACTCAAGTTTGAACATGAATTTGGACCTGAGTTGGCAGTCCAAGAGCTGAACAGGACGATAAAGTAGCAGGTAAGTTTAAGCAATGCATAACATAAGTAGAAACAAAAGAGTGCGACCTCTCTTGTGGACCCGTGTACTCCTCAGGTTCATCTGCTGAGTCAATGATGGTGATGCCGTTGGGGTGGGTGCCGGCAGCAGGGAAGGAGATCTGAGGCGGCGAAAGACGGTCAGGAGTCGTGATGTCTGGTTTGGTGGATGCTTCTGTCAATGGAGCAGCTCAGGTGAGTTGGACGACGTAGCGGCAGGAGCGGGACAAACCACACAAAGTTCCCTTCGACACGTACCTGTAACTAAAGTAATTCTGTAAGGGCTCATTTGGCTTGCACGATTCTTAAACGCAGGGATAGGAAAAACACCGGAATAGGATAGGAAAATGCACATGGTAAACAGAGCATTTGTAAACACAGGATTTCTGTCAACTTGGGTGTTTGGTTTACAGGAATTGGAAGTGCAGAGGAATGCAAAGAAACATGGCCAAAATAAAGAGAAACCGTATGAAAGCGTGTACAGTTAGAATGTTATTCTGGCACTAATGCACTTGGTCTTGTTTTCATGCATAGGATTCTAAAAAGTAGGTCCAGGTGGATGTTTTGCTTCATTCCTTTCAACAAAATGCATGAATAATTGAATAGTAGAGTGCCATTGGAAAATTCCCTATTGCTATGTTTTTCCGTTGAACCAAAATAGCCGTAATGGATCGACGTGAATGTATAGTAATAAGCGATGCAACAAGTGTACAACCTCTTTGCCATAGCCGTGTCGACCTCAGCATCATTGGGTTGGTCGCTGAAGCAGTTGAGGTGGAGGTGGCTGTCGGAGGTGGGGAGGAAGATCTGAGGAATATGTAGATGGCGTCCAGGGCACTGCTCTGTTGTGATGGATCGTTCTGTCGTTGGAGCAGCTCCGGTGAGCCGTAAGACGTCAAGGCTAAAGCAGCACAAGACAGACATCGTCAATCTCAAGTGGGATTCTAATAGCATCTCCAATAGATGATGTAAAATGGATGTAAAATTAACATCACCAAAAATCACCTGACTACAATAGATGAGGTAAAAACTGTTGACTCTGAACTTAACTGTCGAAACTGAAATTAACTGTGGAATCTGAATGCTACTCTCAAAACTGAACGCAATGGTAGCAGAGAGGCACTTGACATGTAGTTTAGGGAGGGCCTACAGTTCACCTTCAACCTGCACCCCCCTGAGCCGCCAGCCACCACCGACCGAACCGCCGGCCCCAGCGCCGCCTCGCCGCCCTGAAACAACTCGCCACCGCCGCCCCGACCAGCCCTCTAGGCCCCCCGCCCCCACCCTGAACCCTACGATAGATAGTGGGGTACCTCTCCGGCGAGCCCCCGTCCCCACTGCGGGTGGTTCTTCCTTAACTCCGGTGAGCCCCCCCAACCCCTGAAAATCGACTGACCCAAAAGTCGATTCAGTCGACTGAAGTGTGGCTTAATCAAAGCAGAGCAGTAGCACGAGCAAGGGGGAGAGCAGCAGCAGCAGCTGGGCGAGCGAGCGATCGAGCGAGAGCCGGAGCAGCAGCAGCAGCACGAGCGAGCGAGAGCCGGAGAAGCAGCAGCAGATCTGGCTAGTATGGACGCCGCCGCCGAAGGGGCCTCACACTGGGGGAGATCCGTCGTAGAGATGTCGCCCGTGGCGCTGGCTTCAAGGTAGCCACTCCATGGGGGTGCGGGATGGAGCACCGTCGGCGCCGGGAGGTCGAGTTAAGGAGAAGGTGCGATGCGATGAGTGTACAACCTCTTTGGTGGCGCCGAGTAGGCCTCAGCTTCGTCCGAGGAGTCGGTGAGGATGTTGCGGTTCTGGTGGAGCAGGTTAAGGCGGCGCTGTGGGGATGGAGCAGCCGCGATAGACGAGGCGATCGTCGGAGCAGCTCGTTGGAGGTGGAGGACGGGGCGGCTGAACCAGCGGGACAGCGAGATGGACGACGGATCCTCATCCGGGGAGGTGGACGAGGGACGTCGAGCTGTTGCGATGGATGACGTCATCGGGGAAGAGGCTCCGGCTGGGCAGCGGTGACGTGGCGGACGAAGGAGGGTGGTGTTTCGCGGCTGGAGCGGAGAGGTTATGGCGGCCTAGGATTTCGAATGGCGAAAAGGGGGCGATGGGAGGGGGTGAAGCATGACTTAGGGACGCGCTTGTCCAAAATGTAGGGTGTGTTACAAAAGTACCCCCCACCGATTTGAACTAGCGGCCCTTTCGGCTCAGGGTTAGAAGGGGGATTTCGCTTGTCGGGATTTGGCAGCTGGAGGGAGTTTTCGCGCGCGTTGTAATTTCGGGATAGCAAGGCGCGGGTTGTGAAGGCGCCAGTTTTGGGAGCACGATATCTGAATTTTCGGGATATAACAAGACGCGGGTTGAATTTTAGGGACAAGCCTAACATGTAGTAATATTGTACTTGTACGTACCAAATCAATTCACACTTCCCTCAACCAAAAAGAAAACAAAAAAATTAAAACTATTCACACCACACAAAGAGAGAGTATTGCCCCGCTTTACTATACAAATGCTATTCAAAGCTACTCCCTCCTTCCATCTATATAGGGCCTAATGCGTTTTTCGATGCTAACTTTGACCAAATATTAGAGCAATGATATATGACATGCAACTTACACAAAGCACACCGTTAACTTCGTTTGTGAAAGGTTCTTTCAATGATATAATTTTCACATTGTGCATGTCATGTACTATTAATCTTGTCAATAGTCAAAGGTGGTCTTAAAATTCTCATTACGCCCTATATAGATGGAAGGAGGGAGTATGAATCCATGTTATGTCCGATTAATTTTTTTTGCTTGCTATATAATGCATGTAACCTACTCATACCAACATTTTAGTGCATTCCGAATGTCTATACTACCGCTGCAATTCAAACTAAATTTGAATTCGTTTCTCTATTTCAATAAGAATCTACAATCATGAGTGTTGCCAACTTCAACCATTATTCGTGTATTACCTTAATAACACACCACATGATTACTATATAGATAGATATGAACTATGTGTACTACATGAACTCGAATTCTATTTTTTGAATACACTTGATGTTGATTCCAAATAATAGTACATTTAATGTACTAACTATATATTCATAATCTAAACCATGTTCCATATGTACACCGTGTTTATCACACAAATATAGTGCCCCGCCCCCTACATTATGACAAGTATTTAGACCTGAGTTGCAAAAGCCACACATTAGCCCAAATTATAATCAATGTTCTACATTATGATATCTTCTTCAAGTATCCGTATCCACCTTTTATAATGAATTATTATCTTTATTCATCTTTTACATCTTCACGATCCTCTTCTATTTGTAGCTAGCTAGCGCTAACTTTCTATCGTGCATGCACACGCCCGCCCCCCTCACACACCCTTAGTGTCCCCTCCATCACGCATGTTCATTATTTCACTTTAGGTCGTCCAGCAGCGGTGTGTGTAGGCCCCCGGCTCCTTCTTTCTGGCACATACCGGTCGATATACCTCTCTAGCCAAGTGTGCCTACAACAAACACATATACTTCCCCTCTTCTCTTCTCACCGTCCATTCCCCCATATGTCCAATACAATTCCACGCAGGTGCACACTCCCGCTCCTCTTTTCATTAATCACATGCTCGCACACTCCTCCCCCCTCGACATGGTAGGCCTCTCGCACCACCTCTTAGCCACACCCTCTCCCCCTGTCTGCCTCTCCGGACCTTATTTGCTTCCAACACATGCAGGCGTGTATATGAACCGATCTCCCTACATATAGCCAGGTCGACTATAATTCATTTTCACCAAGCACCGATACACTTACCTCGCTAGTTATGTCTCTCCTTTTCTCGGACACACGACGGTTGATCTTCCTATGTAGTTACGCATGCTTACCACAACCATATCTTCTCCCCTCATCATCCTTGAATACCTCCCGACCCGTCTGTCACACGCACGTGCATAGACAGACATACATCCCCCGCCCTCTCTTATTGATATTGCACTCATACCCTCCGTTTGTCTAGCAGGCCTCTCCCACCATTTGTGACACGCCACTCCACCATCAACCCTCCGACGCTCTACCTTTGTCTTTTTTCCAACCTTATTCCCTCTGCTACACGTATCCATGGATGTCGATCGATCTCCCTCAATACATAACTAGGTCTCTCTCCTTCCCCACACATATACTAGTCGATCGGTCTCTACCCCCCCCACACACACACCGATAGTCGAACGTTGTAGGTAGGTATCCATGCCACGAAGAAGAACTGCACCTCTGCCCTCTCAAATTCCAGTAGGCCAGCCGCCCTGTATCTTTGACATGGGCAAACACAAATCCGATGGCATTCTTTATCGATCGCGCAGCCACACACTTCATCCCTGTTTTCAATTTTATCGATATCTCACGTCCATGACTCTATTTCACACACATTGCATATGTTACGTTTTTCTGATTGAGATATCATCAACACATTGCCTCTGTTTCGCACAAACCATCTCTCTCACACCCACCCACGTACGTACCTGCACCTAAAGAAGAAGTGCACACAGGACGCATGTACTCACGTCTCGTTCCCGGCCACACCCGCACGGGTACATGGTGGAGTTCTTTTCTGTATAAAAAGGCAGCCCACTTGATAATTTGACGCGTATAGCGGTTGTTTACTCGAAGGAGGTTCGGGTACCACGCCTAGAATATAAAACGATTGCCGTGGGGAAAATGGAAAAATGGGTTTGTCTCTCGTGAGTCTCGCCACACAATCTCACACAAGGCCGCCGTGGTCTCTCTCTCTCAGCCTTGGTCAGTGATCCGGCTGCATCCCGTCCGCCGGCGGAAAGGGAGGATGTGCATCGTCTCTCTATTCGACAGCATTGAGGCAGCTCATCCCGACCTGCGGTACCCGCCGTTCTCTCTGACCAAGATCCGGCGCGGTAGGGCCTTCGCCACTTGCTCGCTGCTGCAGTATGGGCAGATCCCAGCTGCCGGCGCCCTCCTAGTAACATCCCAATGACCCTCAGGTACAGCTTCCTCCGGCCTTGCTCCACTGCCCATCTTCCCACGTTGCTGCATGTGGATCTTCTTTAGGTGTTTGCTTAAATCGTATCTTGGCCGGCGTACTTTCCATCTTGCAATCTCATCCTCTAACCATTTTTGATAAACCACCATGTGCTATCTTTCCCTTTTTACATGGAACATGCTTCTTTTTTGTCGGCGTATGTGTCTTCAACTCGTATTATTGGGCAGTAATTGTTTCCTTTCGACCTCCTTTTGCAAACAGGCTATCCATTTTCACCTCGTTGCTATTGCGACCTTTTGGTGAACTGCACAAATCACTTTTCTGAAGAGTGTTTTGTGCAGTTCCGCCAAAATGTCACACGAGCAACGTTTTTACATTTCTGTGGGACTGGGGAAATGGAGATTTCTTTTGCTATCCGCCTCATCCAACTCCGTGCCTAATCTTCTCCAACAAGAAGTTAGTCCGAAAGAGAGATCGTAGAGGTGATCGGCTTCTATTTATATGTGTTATGTTTCATCATCTAGTTCTACTATTATTGTAATCACACTGACTGGATATCTTTGCAAACATGGATGGTCCGCCCGATTTTAGTGGAGCTGCACAAAATGATCGGATTGTGGTGTCCTTCATACACCTCTTTTTTGGTTATAGAGCTGGGTGAAACTAGCTGCCAAGCAATGAACACTGTGCCAAGGAAATGGAGCCATGCCTACAAACAACATCGATCAATTATATTTTTTTCTTTATTTGTACACCTTCTCACAACTTTGTCTTCAGTTGTGATGTGAATATTGGTGCTGATCTGTGAACCATTGAGATGCATTAGCCATGGTAGTTTCATTTGTATTTGATGGAATGTTGTAACGATATAATCTCGAGGCAAGACACATGAATCCTAAGTTGAAACCTTTTTTTCCTGCGGAAACCAGGGTTGAAACCTTCATAGCATCACAGTACAATTTCATCAAAATTATGCGTACATATAAACAAATCCTGAAGGATTGATAGCAATGCCAGAAACAATTCAACTTCGTTTCGCCGACATGTTGGACATCCTTAATCCGGCTCCACCTGCCATGCAGCAATATTGAGTGCACAACACAACTTCAGGGAAAGATTCACCCTGGTCGTTGCGCCGCAGTAGTAATGACTAGTGAGCAGTCAAATCACAGAGCCCCCCTTCCCCACAGTAAGCTCGGACGAAGCAACCATCATTTCACTATTCCTTGAATCCGTTGGTACTACCATATTCCCATAGTAATAAGTTGCTCGGGCGAATCAACCATCACTATATCCGCTCACGTGTGATGACCACAGGAGCTATCCATTCAGATTGCATGTTAAAAAAGTAAAGGTCGATAACTAATGCGGAAAACTTTCAAAAAAAACTAATGCGGCACCTCGGGCCAACGCGGCCAGATCGCATTTTGCACGAGAAATTACACACCATGTTTCGTTGACATGTGGTCCCGTTCCAACATATCAGTAAGACGAGGCGAGTAGTAGGAGTATTTCTGAACCGCCGTGTAGGCCGGGGGGCCCCTTCGTGAACCGTGGCAAACTGGCAACCGTCCAGCGACTCTTCGCCTTTCCCTCTCGATTTGGAACTGCTGTCGCACGCTCTTCCTCTCCCTCCTCCATTTTCCTTCAGCCCTTCACGCTTTCTTCTGCCATTGTTTGATCGTCTTCTCCATGGAGGGAACAGGAAGGAAACGACCCCGTTATTCTTGCCCCAATCTGAAAGATGACGTGGTGGAGGAACTCATTGATCGGTGCGACATCATCACCTCAGCTGGCATGGCAGGTTCGTTCAAGCCCATTCTTCACTCAACTAATAACATCATTACAAGGAACCCAAGAGTCAAGGAACGGTTTGATCTTCGCTATCTTCTTCGCCGTGACCCTGATGACTAGCGCCATCACGACGGAGGCCTCGCCCTGTGCAAGTTGATGCCGCTTGATAATGATACGTATGATGTTAAGATGCCATCGCTTGAGGGCAAGGCTTGGGTAGGCGCAAATGGAGATTGGGTTGTTTACATTGGGTCCAACTGCGATTGGGAACTTGTGAATGTGTATAATCGTGACCGGGTTCCACTTCCAAAAATCTCAGCAGACTGCCCAGAGGTTGAGCACACCGGTATTGTACGCACGTTTAAATACAATCATGGTGACCGTCTTCTACGGAAGATAGCAATTTCTCAAGTTCCCACCCGCTCTTGGAATTACAACAACTATGAAGTTGTTGCTATCTTCGACAAGCTTGTTGCCGTCGTTGCTGGTTTGACTCGATGGACATTGCTCAAAAATCAGTTTCTGTACATGCATGAGTACTGTGATGCAATTCAATATGAGGGCCTTGTGTTTGCTGCCACCACTCGGGACACTGTTTTTTTCATGGAATCGTTATGATTTCGGTATGTTTGTCTTCCACCGTAATTATAATTGTTTCATCCACATGCATGTGGGTTAGCAAGTTTCCCTTTACTAATTAACCTTCTTCTTGTGTTTTGAAGGTCCTATGAACATTCCACCACCTATACTTGAAAATTTTTATAACCAAGGGGGAGATGACGATGGTGATGATCATGAGCATGAGGACGAGCCGCACCCATATACTTGTTGGCGCCTGGCAACTAATTTTGATGGATCACCTCTTCTCGTGTGTATACAGCCCACTGATGATGTTACTGCTAAGGAAGCAGGTGTAGTCTCCCATGGTTGCACTCTCCGAACATATTCCAATACCCGTTGCATGGTATTCAGGATGAATACTAGTGTGCTAGCGCCAACACCTTCTCCCTTGTACAGAATTGATAGTCTTGGAGAAAACTCGCTCTTCCTTGGACAAAACTATCCGATGATGGTGAAAGGCGATCCAACTATTGTTGACACAATGTTACTAGCACCATTTATGAGAAGCAACTGTGTCTATACCTCGGACATTAGCATGGTTCCCTACCCCGGTACTGATATAGTAGGCCGCTTCAGCCTGGATGATCAGTCCTGCGTTGGTCTCAAGATCGACAATAGATGCCCCGTCCCAGAGAATCACTTGTGGTTCAAAGCAAGCGTTTCCAACGCCGAGGAATGGTTGACTTGAAGTTCATTTCATTGCTTGTTATTTGTTGTGTGGTGAAAACTTTAGTATTTGTAATGTATCCTCGTTGTCGATGTGGGTTGATGACCTGTTGTACGTAATAAAATGATATGCCTGTGACAAACTTACTAAATTTATGAATGGCTTTCGAGTTGCTTCTCTGAGTGAGAGGTGCGACGAGGCAAAAAAATATTTTCTGAATACATAATTGTACGTGCATTGCAACAGGTTATCGGATGAGGCCAATCAACAATAGTAGTACACTATTTGTACTAGCTTCACATGCTTCACGCGTCGCGCGGGTGTTTTTACTGTAGCCATATTGTACTACGTAACCAGCACCTCGAATCCTCGATACTAGTACTACGTAATATGAACGACTCTAGCTCCAGTGACCGTACGATGTCCATCCAACAGCCGTAGTGCTTCTTCAACCTCTGGTCTTCGTGCTCCAGCCACCCAAAGCAGCACCGGTCGTGCCGCGTGCTCCTGCCTCCCGTGGTTGGCTGTGATGCCGTGGAGGCCTCACCGCCCCCTACTACTCCCACCGCTGGCCAGGCCATCCCTCTACTCACCCACAACCCCTGTTATTCTGTGGCGATGGCGGCCTCACCCTCGTACTCCTCTTCGCGTAGGCATGCACTGCTGCGTCTTCCCCGGCTCCGCGTTGTCCCCTTCCTAGGCCTCGCCGTCGTCCACCGCCGTGGTGCTCTCGGCGCGGCGTGGTCAACGTGGTCAATGACCGACTTCCATCGGAAGAGTACTATGCGTGGAGAGGCTGCCAGCTGGGTCCACGGCGGCCGCAAGGAAGTGCCTCCTTATTACGCGCAAAATAATTATTCCTCCACCTGACAGCGGGGACCCACCGGACGGGCTACCATATTTCGCGAAAAAAATATTTCCACCTGACTGCTGGGACCCACCAGCTACATCTTCGCACGCAAGGAAGTGCGTCCGGGCAAAAAAAAACGATTCGCCCCCCTGACTGCTGGGACCCACCAGCTACATCTTTGCACGCGAGGAAGTGCTTCCGGGCAAAAAAATGATTCGCCCCCCTGACTGCTAGGACCCATCAGCTACATCTTCGTAGGCAAGGAAGTGCCTGACAGTCGGGACCCACCTAGTCGAAGCGTACTTAGCATTTTCATTCTGGTCGCGAACGTGTACGTACATACTGGTGGATGTAGAGGCGCGCACGTGTCCCAGTAGAGGCGCGCACGTAGCATGTACACGTATGTACAGCAGCGAGGGTGCAAGAAAGAAAATACAGCCACGTCCGTACATACGGGCAGGGTCTCGAACGCCTACTCGCGCATACGTACATGGCTGGGTCGGAACGGAGAAATAGCATCGTCATCATGTTTATGGGGAGGCAACGGAATGCGTCGTGTTCATGTGGAGGAAACGGAATGCGGCGTGTTCATCGGGAGGCAACGGAATGTGTCGTGTTCATCAGGAGGCAACGGAACGCGTGGGAGCCAACCGGCTAGGACGGAACAGGCGATGAAAACGAGGCCTGGCGTACCGCACAACGGAGGAAACGGGCCTCCTATGTTCAGGACGGGGTCCTGTTGATCGGGAGGGGTGTGGCGTACCGCAAAACGGAGGAAACAGACCTTCTACAGTCAAAACGGGGGTCCTGTTGATCGGGGGGGTGTGGCGTACCGCAAAACGGATGAAACGGACCTCCTACAGTCGAAACGGGGGTCCTGTTGATCGGGAGGGGTGTGGCATACCGCAAAACGGACGAAACGGACTTGTGTTGGAGCGCTACGGTTGAAACGGGAGTCCTGTTCATCGGGAGGGGTGTGGTGTACCACAAAATGGGACTCCACGGGATACTGTTCATCTCCACCGTCGACCTCCTCCAGCCTCCACGGGCTACCGTCGACCTCCTCCAGCCTCCACGGGCTCCTGTTCATCCAGCCTCCACCGTGCGCTACTCCACCGGCTACTGTTCAACCACCCCTCCACGGGCACCCCCTCCACCGTCTACTGTTCATACAGCCCTCCACACCACCGGGTCCTGTTCAACCACCCCTCCACGGCCACCCCTCCACCATCTACTGTTCATCCAGCCCTCCACACCACGGGTTCCTGTTCATCCAGAGGCAACGCCACCGCTCACTATTCATCCAAACCCCCCGCAACACTCACTGTTCCTCCCAGAGGCAGCATCGATCGGCTTCAGTTAGCAGCAGTAGCGAAGGAATCGCTCCATCGGGTTCAGTTAACAGCCATTGATCGATCGCTCGGGTTCAGTAACGGGTAGCATGCAGAGCAATCGCTCGGGTTCAGTTAGAGCCCAATGCCTCGCTCGGGTTCAGTTAGAGCAAATGCCTCGCACACACGCGCGTACGTGTACGAGAGAAACGCGCATCGCTCGGCCCCCGACCTCCCACCGTAACCGGCAACTCCCCGAAATTTTCCTCCCCCTCGCTTCTACCATGGTTTTTTCCGTCATGAACGGCCCAAAGAATGTCATGCAGCTGCGTCTCCGGCCCGCCCAGGACGAAAAGCCCATTTTCTATCATGATTTTTTGTCATAGAAGTAGGAGCCCACCACATCTATGATGATACCGGGTTTTGTCACAATTATCGTCATAGAAGTGTCATATGTATGACAGAAAAAAGTTCTGTTCGGCCCAAAATGTCACGGATGTGTCTTTTTTTGTAGTGTATGTTTCCTCGATGCATACTCCGGATACCATCAAATAAATATGGCAGAGTCCGACCAAGCCGCAACGGCCTTCATAACACCATATGGCCCTTTCTGCTTCAACACTATGCCTTTCGGGCTTAAAAATGACGGCGCAACCTATCAACGCAAGATTCAAACATGCCTGGAGAAGAAAATCGGCAAAACAGTGGAGGCATATGTGGACGATGTGGTCATAAAAAAATACACGTCGAAACCCTAATAGATGACTTGAGGCTTACATCCGATAACCTCCGAACATACGACATCAAGATAAACCCAGAAAAATGTGTTTTCAGCGTACCCTCCGGGAAGTTGCTCGGCTTCATTGTTTCCAATAGAGGAATTGAAGCAAATCCAGCAAAAATCTGAGCTCTGTTGCTGTTAGCTATCCCAACAGACCTCAAGCATATCCAGAAACTAGCTGGATGTGTGGCTTCCTTAAACCGCTTTATCTCCCGATTAGGAGAAAAGGCACTACCCCTTTACAGCCTTCTTCGACGCACCGAACACTTCGTGTGGACGGATGTAGCCGCGGCCAGACTGGATGAAATAAAGACCTTATTGGCCAGTAATCCAGTCCTGACAGTGCCAAATATTGGCGAACCTATGCTACTATACATAGCTGCGACACATCAGTTTGTCAATGCAGTGCGCGTCGTCGAACGAGAAGCAGGCGGATACAAGTTCCCGCTCCAAAGGCCGGTATATTATGTGTCCATTGTCCTCACTCCATGCAAATCCTGATACCCACACTATCAAAAGATAGTGTACGACACTACTTTCAAGAGTGTTCGATTACGGTGGCCTCCGAAGTACCACTCAATGACATAATAAACAACCGTGACGCCACCAGACGGATTGCTAAATGGGCCATCGAGCTCCTTCCGTTCGACATAACATATAAACCACGGCGGGCCATTAAGTCCCAAGTATTGGCCGACTTCGTCACCGAATGGACAGAAGCCGAACTCCCTAAAAAGTACGCGCGTACTCCAACTGGATCATGCACTTTGACGGCTCTAAAATGTTGGCCGGATTGGGAGCGGGGGTATTCCTGACTTCCCCCACCAGAGACACTGTCCAATACGTACTCCAAATATTATACATAGACTCCAACAACGCAGCCGAATACGCAGCTCTGTTGCATGGTCTTCGAATGGCAGTCTCTATGGGCATTCAACGCTTGGAGGTGCGCAGGGATTCAAACCTCACAATATCACAAATAAATGGAGATTTTGATGCCAAGGATCCGAAAATGGCAGCCTACCGTAATGCCGTCCTCAAAATGTCAGCTTGGTTCGAGGGGCTTGAATTCCACCATGTGGCTCGAGAAAACAATCAAGCGGCAGATATCCTCTCCCGCATCGGCGCTAAACGTGACCCTGTCCCACCTAACATATTCCTGGAAAAACTGTTCAAACCATCCGTGGTATGGGAAGGGAAGTCCGGTAACACTAGCCCGATCCGAATACAACCCCAGATTCCGAACCATCTGACGAATCAGAGGCTCCGCCACCGAAATAACACCTTCGGCCCACGAAATCATGGCTATAATCGCCTCGTGGACCGAGCCTTTCTTGGCCTACCTAAATAGGCAGGAGCTCCTCGAGGACCAAAATGAAGCACGTTGTATTGTGCGGCGCTCCAAGGCCTACAAATTCCATGAGGGAGAACTCTACAAGAAAAGTGCGACTGGAATGCTCCAAAGATGTATCTCTGAAAAGGAAGGGCGGCTGCTCTTGGCTGAAATCCATGTCGGACTTGGCAGGCACCACGCTGCGGCTCGGGCACTTGTCAGCAAGGCCTTCCGTACAGGTTTTTATTGGCTGACAGCCTGAGCAGACGCACAGGACCTTGTCCAGCACTGCGTCGGTTGCCAGCTTTTTGCCAATCAGAGCCATATGCCCCCTACCGCTCTCCAAACAATCCCCATTACTTGGCCCTTTGCGGTCTTCGGGCTGGACATGGTCGGACCCCTTAAAGGGGGAAGCCGTAAGAAAAACAATACTTATTGGTCATGGTGGACTAGTTCACCAAATGGATAGAAGCCAAACCAGTTAAAACGGCCGAATCCGGACCAGTGATAGACTTCATATCAGGGGTTGTACACCATTACGGCGTTCCCCACAGCATCATCACTGATAATGGCTCAAACTTCACAGCCTATGAAGTGAAAACTTGGTGCGGCAACATGGGCATTAAGCTCGATTACGCCTTCGTGTACCATCCGCAAACAAACGGCCAGGTCGAACGTGCAAATGGTCTCATTATGAGCGGCATCAAACCCAAACTAGTGCGGTCCTTGACAGAATTGGACACACACTGGGTCGAGGAGCTCGACTCCGTACTCTGGGGGCTACGGACCACGCCGAATGGCACCACCGGATACACACCATTTTTTATGGTGTACGGCGCAGAAGCAGTACTACCCTGCGACATAATACATGACTCACCTCGTGTGTGCCTGTACGAAGACAAGGAAGCTGAGTTAGATCGGTAGGCTCGTTCTACGCCTACCGGAGAAGAAGAAGGACAAGCTCAAACCTAAGTGGGAGGGTCCCTTCATTATTGATAAAGTTCCCACCAGAGGAGCGCACGGACTGCGTAATGCATCTGATAACAGACTCGAGCTGAACCCATGGAACGCGGCCAGACTCCGGAGATTCTACGCCTAGTGCCGAACTCAGTGTTCGTCTCCTTACCCCCGCTCTTTTAATTATGCTCCTTCCCCTCTCTTTTTTTTCCTTTCTCACCCTTTTTCCCTTCTTCACAAAAAAGTACTCAATACAGTGCGGATGCTCGGATCACTCCGGCCGCACTATGTGTGTAAACCATACCTGGGGGCTTCTTATATGGAAGGTAAATATAATTACTTTCATGGCTTCTCGCCTATCACATATGCGTTCTTTTTCCATATGTGCCTTTTCTTCACCATTATATGCATCGATATGACTTAAGATGTGGCCATGCTGGGTTGCCTGGCTCTTGTGTTTATGCCCTACGTTCCCGTTAATTCGGCTAGGGCATAAGGGGAGCACCTCTGCAATTTTTACTGCCGGTTCAGCCGGATGTGTACCTCAGACTGGGTAAGTCGAAAGCTAGCGTTCTTAAGGGAATATTCGGTCGGTGAACAAAAGATGTTTCTTTCATTTATTACAAACGTGAATCCCCAGAAGTTTTGTATTTTGCGTTTCAGTTTGCAATCCAGACATGTACATTGATGCATGCGTACCCAGGGAAAGGAACCCCTAACGGAACTATTCTCACTGGAAGATGTTTCTTACTACCCTTGTAATATAACATAACTAGTTGGGTACTTGTCTGTTCAAGCGCCTATGACCCCTACGCCTGGTTTCCATGCATACCCCAGTTCTGCATAACTGAGCGGGTATTCGGATACACCTCAGACTCTCCGATCCGGGGGCTGAAGCAAAAAGGTCTGCCATGACAAATGATTTTTAATCCGGCTAGGGACTACATATGTCCATTGAATACATAGTCACTTGGACTGACTATATTCTTCCTCTATACCGTCCAACAGGCTATCTAGCTTGCAATCGTGTTGGGAATACTTTGCGGCTAACGCTACCTGGTCATACACTAGACTCACGGGAATTTCTTGCCCATCTGGCCCCGTCGGTCCGACTTCGGCCATATGGTTCGGGTCAAGCCTGGTGTAGCGCGTCTTCACCATGGCCCAGGCTTCCCTTGCACCTTGCCAGCAGGCTGATATCTTCCACAATCGGAAGCGCCGCCGTGCTCCTTGGAGCATATCCACGAGCTCCCCCATGCCTTTTGGCAGGGAAGTGGATGGCCACAAGGCCTGGGCAATACCCTGCATCACTTGTCGAGCTCGCTTGTGCAGCTGTGAGAGGTCTTGCAGTAAATCACCTATGGACGCGAGCATCTCCTCTTCAGGACGGCCCGTCAACATACCTACAGATATAAACTCTTTCAATATGCTTCCTCGTCGAGCTATACTACATATCGTTTAGGCACTTCCCATATATGCCGCGACGAAGCCTTCTGTTCTCCTTCACGAAGTCCGCCAGCTGAGCGCGAACATCTCCTAATTCGACACCCAGCCGGACATTGGCATCTTGAAGATCGCTCTTCTCCCGCCTAACTTGCATAAGCACATGCTCGCCAGCCTTCAGCTGCCTTTGGAGATGCGACTCACTATCTTTTATGATCTCCGGATTCGTCCTGGGATGGTCTGCTGAATTTTCTGTTAGACTTATGAAGCAAGCCAACTGCTAACTGGTATATTCCTTTAAAATTTCTCTATCGAGACAAATGTTACCAGATGAGGCCTTCTGGGATTCCTCTAGTTTGGCAACCACGGCCCTCAGCTGAGTCTTGCACTCCTCCAGCTCGTGAGACAATTGGGGATTCTTATCTACAAGGACCTGTGCATAAAATGATCCTTAAAACAGTTGTTCCAACCGTTTCAAGTCTCGGGGGCTACTACTATACATGCTTATCAAATTTTCTTACCCGTATATCTCTGGCATACTGGTCCGTCGCTCGGGCGAGCCCGCCTTGAGTAGCTCGGATGTATGTGTCTCCCAAATTGAAAGCACTAAATGCCTCTTCAGAAAAGATGTTATTGCAAAGTACGGCCCGTCGACACCGGTGATTCATGGCACTCTCTACTTCGGAATTCGTGGCGGAGAGCATATCCGCATCCTCTGTCGGAGGACAATTCGGCATCGGCCCCGCATTGGCCTCCTCTCTCGAAGCCGGTTCTGGAATCCGGCTGGTGGAGGCGTGATCGGTAGGATCTCCGGATATAGTCCGCTGACTTCTCTTTCTGCCAGAACACAAAGGACGCTGTTACATTTCAAACACAATAATCACAGAGAAGGTTTTTACCATACCTCTGTAACGGCATTTCGGCCCTAACTGCCTTCCTCTTAAGCCTACCTAACCCGGACGCCCTTTGCCGACGAGCCCCCAGAGGCTCGGCGCCGTGTTCCGATGGTCGTCTCTATAAAAAATATGATATTTTACGCATAAGGCATGATGTCAGAAAGGAGTCCTCTTTAGAGGATAAGGTTTCGACTTTGCTTACACGCAATGCAGGTAACAGTCCGGGATAGTCGGCAATAATAGCCACCAAGGCGCCATCGCAGCTGGCTTGATAAAATATCCCGTTGACAAGCTCCACGGTAATATCCGGATCTTCTTCAAGTCCGAGATCGAAGGCCCTTCTGGGGTCCTCTGGCTGCGGGGAGGGGCTGTTGAATCCTTCCACGGCCCTCCTTAGTTCCTGCTCAGAATATCAAGGTAAATAATCATGACGAAGGACGCCAGAATGAATGGAGCGGGAGAAAGAGTGATGACTTACCCAACTTGGGGGGTTGTACATGGAAAATCCATCCCGCGGCTTAATATGAAGGAATTCTTCTTCTTCCCCTTTATACAAATCAGACAATATTCTCACCAGAGTAGTGGCGGAGTTCGGACCTTTACGGCCACAGTGGGTGGCATCGTCTTCCCCATTATAGTGCCACATGGGTTTCCCCCGATATTGAAGTGGCTGAAGCCCCTGCATTATGCATATTTCCATAACCTCGACTATTGACAGCCCAGATTTGGCCAGTATCTTTATCCTGTTCATCAAGAAGTGTACTTCTCTGGTATCCTCCTCTTGGGGGCCCTGAGGGCGCCAACTTCGGCGTGCCTTCAGCGGAGCGTTATTGAACTCAGGGAGGCCCGTCCGGACTGGATCCGGAATTGGAACATCATCAACATAGAACCACTCCGAGGGCCAGTTATCAGGTGCTTTCTTGGGAGTGCCGGACAGGTATCCGGTCTCGGTGACGCGCCATACTTCGGCTCCGCCCACTTGACATATGGATTCCCCCTGGTTGCGAGGGACGAGGCAGAACAACTTCTTCCATAACCCGAAGTGAGCCTCGCAGCCTAGAAATAGTTCACAAAGGGCAACATATCCTGCTATGTGCAGCATGGAGGCGGGAGTGAAGTTGTGCAGCTGGAGGCCATAAAACTCCAGGAGCCCGCGAAGGAATGGGTGGATTGGAAACCCGACGCCTCTTAACAGATGAGGGATGAGGCATATTCGCTCCCCCGGGGATGGGTTAGGAGATCTCTCCGCTTGCTCCCTGCCATTATTAGGTGGCTAGTCCAGCTGGGACGGGGACCATGAACGCCGGTGGAAGAAACCCTTGGGTCTGCAATTCTATCAAACGGCTTTGAGGAACTGAACACTCTTCCCAGTAACCTTGCTAGGAGTGAAGGGAACGAGAAGAAGAGCTGCGGCGACCGGCCATGTTGGAATGGTTTTTTCTGGAGCGCTCTGCTGAATGCTTGCTCAAGGGAAGAACGTGACGTTTGGATCTGAGGATCCCCCATCCCTTCAAATAGATGGTTTGCCTATGGGGCCGGGGTGGTAAATGCAAAAATGCCCCGGCTCCTCGTATTCGCTCGACACGTGGAGATGGCCATTATTGAAGCACAGAAGCCGGGGAGTACAACATTGATGGGAAGCCGGACACTGTTCGTTACCACAGGTAATTTGGAGTATTCGAAGATGAAACCCGCCTTGCAATGCCGAAGACAAACTGCGCGCCGGACTCATAGTCATTGAAGCCTGGTTCAGGGGCTACTGAGGGAGTCCTGGATTAGCGGGTATCCGGACAGCCTGACTATATACTTTGGCCCGACTGTTGGGACCGTGAACATACAAGAATCAAGACTTCGTCCCGTGTCCATATGGGACTCTCCTTTGCGTGGAAGACAAGCTTGGCGATCCAGATATTAGATTTCCACCTTTGTAACCAAATCTGTGTAAACCCTAGCCCCCTCCGGTGTCTATATAAACCAGAGGGTTTGGTCTGTATAGGGACAATCATAATCATCATAGGCTAGCTCCTAGGGTTTAGCCTCTACGATCTCGTGGTAGATCAACTCTTGTAATACTCATATCATCAAGATCAATCAAGCAGGAAGTAGGGTTTTACCTCCATCGAGGGGGACCGAACCTGGGTAAAACATCATGTCCCTTGTCTCCTGTTACCATTAGCCTTAGACGCATAGATCGGGACCCCCTACCCAAGATCCGCCGGTTTTGACACCGACAGGGGCCAAGAGAAAACAGCGATGCTAACCACTTTGGGACATCAACGGAGGAAGAGATGGAGGCCAACTTGAAAAGGATAGATGCCATGGAGGAGGATCAAGAAGTCACCTCTCGTCTCCAAGCCAGATTCATGACGGAGGAACTTCAGAGCTCAGCAATTCCAAACTCGGTCATCCCTACCAATGCTAGATTTCTTTCTTATGAAAATATGAAAAAGACTGTTACTTGTTCTCCCGCAGCTATGCAACATCCATGGGTGAAAGGAGCTTTAGTCGTCACGGGTAAACCCCATAAGGAAATAATGGATCTTAAGCAGCAAGTCAATAAGCTCGAGGAAGAGAATCATATCCTAAGGGGCATCATCGCCAAGAATATCACATCACTGCCTCCAAAGAAAGAAACATAAATACATGGGTATGGGCACTCCCCTTGGCAATTTCCAAGATTGGGGGAGGTGCCTCGGTATCGTATCACCATCACACTTCTATCTTTACTGTCTTTCTTAGTTTGATCCTTTTGGTTATATCTTGATCTAGTAGAATAAAGTAGTATGATCTAGCTTTGAGTTTTTGTGTTGATCCCTATCTATGTAATCGAGTCCATGAGTTATATATAATAAAGATTAGTTTTGAGTTGAGGGTTTTGCTATCTTGCTTTGATCTTGAGGGAATAAAAAGAAGGGATAATTGGTTTTATGCCCCTAGTTGTGTCCCACTCGACAGGATTGCCCCTAATTTCCAAAAGCCAGCGGTTCTGTCCAACCCACTTTGGTCGTCTTGTGCTTTTGCCCTTTGACCGTTTGACTGTCACTTTGAAAACTTCATAACTAATTCATACTAAATAAGAAAAATGCAAGATACCAAAATGTTCGGAAAAACATCACCTATATGTCAATGTCACTTGCACTCATGACAAAATTGTTGGTAAGTGTTCATCCGAATTTTAGCTCTTATCACACCACCATGGACAATAAAATCTTAAAAAGTTCAAAACAATCCAGAAAAATTGGTGTCAAGGAATGAAAAATGTTTTAAGTGCTTGCCAAGTTTCATCAGGGAATGACATTTGTGGAAGTCATGGCAAAAAAAATCTATTTTGGAGTGTTGATTGTTTTTTTGCCATGACTTCCACAAATGTCATTCCCTGATGAAACTTGGCAAGCACTGAAAAAATTTGTCATTCTTTGACACCAGTTTTTTTGGATTTTTTGAACTTTTTAAGATTTTACTGTTCATGGTGGTGTGATAAGAGCTAAAACTCGGATGGGCACTTACCAACACTTTTGTCATTAATGCAGGTGACATTGACATACATGTGATGTTTTTCTGAACATTTTGGTCTCTTATTTGCATTTTCTGATTTAGTATGTATTAGTTATAAAGTTTTCAATGTGACGATCAAACGGTCAAAGGGTAAAAGCATAAGACGACCAAAGTGGGTTGGACAGAACCGCTGGCTTTTGGAAATTAGGGGCAATCCTGTCGAGTGGGACACAACTAGGGGCATAAAACCAAATAATAAGATCATATTGATCTTATGGAGAGTAATGACTTCATGCATAAAGAGTATGATGAATAAAAGTTGTTGAGAGTTGACAAACATAGTTTTGGTCATCGTTGCAATTAATAGGCAGTAATAAAGAAAGAGAGGTTTTCACATATAAATATACTATCTTGGACAGATTTTATGATTGTGAGAACTCATTAAAATATGGCATGATAAAAGGTTGATGTTGGACAAGGAAGACAACATAATGGGTTATGTTTTCTTACACCCGAAATAAGTTATATTATCATGGATCATACAACATGTTGAGCTTGCCTTTCCCCCTCATGCTAGCCAAATTCTTTGAACCAAGTAGAGATACTACTTCTGCTTCCAAACATCACTAAAACCCAGTTTTGCCACGAGAGTCCACCATACCTACCTATGGATTGAGTAAGATCCTTCAAGTAAGTTGTCATCGGTGCAAGCAATAAAAAATGCTCTCTAAATATGTATAATCTATTAGTGTGAAGAAAATAATTAAGCTTTATACGAGCTTGTGATATGGAAGAAATAAAAGCGATAGACTACATAATAAAGGTCCTTATCACAAGTGGAAATATAAAGTGACATTCTTTTGCATTAAGATTTTGTGCATCCAACCATAAAAGCGCATCACAACCTCTGCTTCCCTCTGCGAAGGGCCTATCTTTTACTTTTACCTTCTACCCTTAATACAAGAGTCATGGTGATCTTCACCTTTCCTTTTTAGACTTTATCCTGTGGCAAGCACTATGTGTTGGAAAGATCCTGATATCTATATATATATATATATATACATAAACACTGTTCTAATCACGGGATCAGAATAATATTCTGATCACAACCTGACCTGCCCTGCTAGTAGTACGTTGAACTTCCCCGTGAACTAGGTTGGACTTCCGCCAACATTGCCCAAACGGGGCTTCCGATATACCGTTGGAAAGCTATGGACACCAATATCATAAACCAACTTAAATTTTTGTCAAAATATAAGCGGTCTAAGAGGAGTTTTGAAAAACGTTTTTTCTTCGCACAAAAAGCGGGAATCGTATTTTCAATTGCATTTCCAAACCGTTTATCGGAATGAGGCATATAATATGGCGTTGGAAAGCTGCTGCAAAACTACTCCTTCCACATGTTGAAAGTTTTTTCTAATTCCCTATGATTAAAGAGTAATTTAAAAAAACATAAAATTTCGTAAACCGAACAGCTGAGTTCATTTTTTCGATGTCATTTCTAAACGGCTAATCTAGTGGAGGCACATGATATGGAGTTGGAAAGCATATGAAAATGCACTACTTTTTCATCTTGAAAGTTTTTTTCTAATTTTGAATGGTTTAAGAGTAATTTAGAAAATGGTCCAAGTCCTACGGAGTTCATATTTTCGAGCTAATTTTTTAACCATGCGTCCGAATGCAGCAAATGATATTGCGTTGGAAAACTTGAACAAATGCGAAACTTTTTCGTATGTATTGTTTCTCCCAATTCTTTACGGTTTTAAGTCAGTTTCGAAAATGGAGAAAAACGTATTTTCACCGTAATTTCTATGAACTTTACCAGAATTGGGCAAATAATATACCGTTGAAAAGCTACGGAAAATGCGAAACTTTTTCATGTTGATGGTTTTCTCTCATTCCTAGCCGTTTTCAAGTAATTCCGGAAACGGCGGAATCATTTGTTCTGCCTCTATCGCGAAACAGATTCTTTGAAAATGCACCGCGTGAAGAACCTGAACTTCTCGGTGCGTGTACCTGAACTTCACTCTGTTTTTCACGTGATTTTTTTGCTCATAGTCTTCATCCCCTGCTTGTAGCTCTCCATCCACTCACCGGAATTGAGCAAGTGATATACCGATGGAAAGCTGTTGTAAACACGCAACTTTCCCGTGTGGATCATTTTTCGATACTCGCAACGGGTTTAAAAGTTTTTCATCTGAAATTCATTTAGCGTAGTAGTTGAACTTCATGCTGTTTTCACATTGAACTTCTGTGACGTATTTTTGTTTGTACACGCGCCTGAACTTTCCTCTGTACGAACCCGACCTTTGGGCTATCTTCGCAACCATGGCTTCCCCCGTGAATTATTCTTGTTAGTCGTGTTCTATATGATGTTAGTGTAATCTGCAAACGATTTTTAGCAACTAAATACACGTTTTAAATAGGAATATCGCTCATAGGCGGATTTTGCACTCGGGCCGTGATGAACTCGCGTTTTTTGCAATTTTACTGCCTGAGTTGTTTGACCTGAATTTCCCCTTGTGCTAGCTTGAACTTCCGCCAACATTGCCCAAATGGGGCTTGCTATATACCGTTCGAAAGCTATGGACACCAGTATCATGACCCAAGTTAATTTTTTGGCAAAATGTAAGCGGTTTAAGAGAAGTTTTGAAAACCGTTTTTTTCATACAAAAAACATGAATTGTATTTTCGACCGCATTTCTAAACGGTTTATTGGAATGAGGCATATAATATGGCGTTGAAAAGCTGCTGCAAAACCGCTCCTTCCACATGTTGAAAGTTTTCCCTAATTCCCTATGGTGAAAGAGTAATATGGAAAAACGTAAAATTTAGCAAACCAAACAGCCGAATTCGTATTTTTCATGTCATTTCTAAACGGCTAACATAATTGAGGCATATGATATGGCGTTCGAAAGCTTATGAAAATGCGCTACTTTTTCATATTGATAGTTTTTTGCTAATTTTGAACGGTTTAAGAGTAATTTAGAAAACGGTACAAGTCCTTCTGAGTTCATATTTTCGAGCTCATTTTTTAACCATGCGTCCGAATGCAGCAAATTATATGGCGTTGGAAAGCTTGAACAAATGCAAAAAAATTGCTATGTATTGTTTCTCATATTTCTTTACGGTTTTAAGTCATTTTGAAAATAGCTAAAAATGTATTTTCACCGTAATTTCTACAAACTTTATCGGAATGGTGCAAATAATATAACGTTGAAAATCTACGGAAAATGCGAAACTTTTTCATGTTAACGACTTTCTCTAATTCCTAGCCGTTTTCAAGTAACTTCGAAAATGGTGAGATCATTCGTTCTGCCTTTATCACGAAACAGATTCGTCGAAAATGCATCGCGTGAACTACTTGAACTTCTGTGGTAGTTCTGTTGGAACTTCACTTTGTTTTTTGACGTGATGTTTTTCGCCCGTAATTCTCAAACCACTTACCGTAATTGAGCAAATGATATACCGATGGAAAGCTATTAAAAACATGCAACTTTTTTGTGTTGATGAGTTTTTCATACTCGCAACGGTTCAAAATATATTTTTGAATGCGTAAAACAACGTCGTTTTTGCCTGTTTTTTACATGTAACTGAAGGTTGGACGTCTCACACTAGAGATCTCGAACTTCAGCGGGAGTAGCACGTGAACTTCTAGCAACAAAATCTTTTAAGCTTTTTTGTTTTCTATTCTTATTTTCCGATCTGAAACGCATTTCGTGTAGTAGTTGAACTTCCCGTTGTTTTCATCTTGAACTTCTGTCGTGTATTTTTCTTCAACCTCTCTCACAAGAATTTTTGAACTTCCCCGGACAGAAGTTATTTTGTTTTTGAACTTCTAGCAACAACTTTTTTAGAAGTTATTTTGTTTTTGAACTTCTTGTTTCCATTCTTTAATAACGAGATAAATCTGAGTTTTCTATAATCATCAAACTTCTGCATCTTTTTAATTTGGACTTCCTTGTTTTATTTCTTAATTTTTTTCTATGAAATTTTGAAGCGCTCTATTTTTAAAAGTTGAACTTCTTGTTATTTTCTTTCGAACTTCTTGTTTCCATTCTTTAATAACGAGGAAAATCTGAGTTTTCTATAATCATCGAACTTCTCTATCTTTTTAATATGGACTTCCTGGTTTATTTCTTAATCTTTTTTAAGAAATTTTGAAGCGCTCTATTTTTAAAAGTTGAACTTCTTGTTATTTAATTTTTGGACTTCTTGTTTTTATTCTTTAATAACGAGGAAAATCTGAGTTTTCTATACTTCTCCATCTTTTTAATATGGACTTCCTAGTTTTATTTCTTAATCTTTTTTATGAAATTTTGAAGTGCTCTATTTTTAAAAGTTGAACTTCTTGTTATTTAATTTTTGAACTTCTTGGTTTAATATTTAGTATCGGGTCCAAATTTTTAAAAAACGGGGAAAATCTTTTTAAAACTTTTTTTGTTGTTTTATTATTTTAATTTGAAATTATTAGTTATTCTTTAGAACGAAAATTTGAGATTTTTTATCAAATTTGAACTTCTCTATTATTTTAATTTGAACTTCTTAGTTTTATTCTTTAGTAATGAGGAAACTCGAGTTTTTTTAACCTCTTTGTTTTAAAATTTCAACTTCTTGTTTTTTTAATAATGTGGAAAATCTGAATTTTTTATAGACATCAAACTTCACCATTTTTTAAATTTGAACTTCTTAGTTTTATTGGTTAGTAATGGGGAAATGCTTTTTTTATATAAACAATGATACCGTGCCGTTATTTATAATTTGAACTTCTAGTTTTTGTAGAATGGGGAAAACAGTTTTATACAATCTTTTTGAAATGCTCCTCTTTTTAATTTGAACTTCTCTGTTTTTTTACAAATGGGTTAAACTGTTACAAAGATTTTGAACTACTTTTTTAAACTTCTTTCTCAAATTGATTGAACTTCCAAAATTTTCTTTTAGATATTAAAAACTTAATTCTTCTAATGTTTACCTGCTTCATTTTTTGAATTTTAACTTTTTATAGAATTTTGTCGCGACATTTTATGCATTTTTTGCTTTTTAGTGAAATGGCCTAGGCGGTCCCTTTTTTCATTCGAATATTTTTCTTCTGCATGTGGTACACGTGAATTTCGGAATTTCTGAAAAATGAACTTGATGTGCTATTATTTTTTTTCCTGAAACTCCATAGTTTTCATTCTTTGAATTCCATGATTTTTTTGTTTACATTTATTTGGTTTGAACTTCGATGCTCGTTACACCTGAACTTTCGAAATCACACCTTTTTATACACATTTTTCCTTGAATCAAACATGTGCAAAAACGATAGAAAAAGTTGGGTCAATTCTCATAAGCAATAGGACAAACATTTAAAAGGCACCCATAATAGTTATAATGATGTTAGAATATTGAACTACTACCGAAAGAACTCCCAGGGTGGATCGTCCTACATGAGGGAATGGGAGGTATGTTTCTTCAATATTTTTGTGAACATGAACTTACCTTTTTAGAAAATAAGAAAAACATACTTCTCTCCCTTAAATGTTTGTGACTTAATAAACACACAAAGAGAACATAACTACATAAGATAAATATCTAAATCCAACCAAGAATAGCTTTAGAAAATAAATTGTTTTTTCTTAGAGTAGTACATGTGTTTGTTCTTTCTATAGTATTACACATGCTATTTTCCCACGAAAAATGGTGTTTTCTACAGTAGTATACTATCCTCTCGCAAGCACATATCTCTTATGCATTCACAATCAAGCCACTCTTCGTCCACTCACCATTTTATTTTAGTTTTTGGTGTGCCCATACGGCCAGCTCTAGCAGCACTAGTTAGTGGAAAAGGCCTGGATCAGAGATTGTGTCACAGGCACGAGGCAATCTGCACTCCAAATTTTCTAGGAGCAACAAGAATGATGGATAGAAGAATTGAGGAAGCAGCAACCCATTTGGTTCTGTTTTTTGTGAAACTTTGTGATCAATCATCACGGAGATACGGACAAGGACATGGTAGACAAATTTCTACCAGGAGAATTAGACATGGGATATCTTGAGAACACATGTGTTACGACCGTGGCGAATGCACGGGGTGGACTCAAGAGGGGCTCTGACAGGAAAATACTGGCGAGGCAGGCTACCTCGGTGCCGACGATGATGCATCAGGACACGAGGGGGCGCGGGCAACGATCCACTCGCCGGATGCCGGTTGTGTAGGAGCTCACCACTGCATTTTTTATGAACACTAAATCATATTTCTTCAGTTGATGCACTTTTGAACCATCGTTGGTTGAAGAATTGAACCTCCGCTGTAGCAGTACAAAGAACAGATTGAGAAGAGGTCAGCTCGTGGGAGGGCCAGTGCATCATCGCGTGGACTGCGTGCTAGTGGCCGAGGTTCCATCTGCAGGATGTCAGGGGCTTACGGCACACTAGGAGCCGAGCGGCGGCGCCTCGGGAGTCGGCGGAATTGCGCGAGTGAGATCCCCGCTGCCTCTCACCCTTGGGCGAACTTCTCTGCCACCTCGTCATGGACCTCCCCTGCTGGTAACCTGCTCCAGTGGTGCACCACTGGGCGATGCAGGGTTCGGACGCGTGGAAGCACGCGAGCAAATCGGTGGGGTGGAGACTCAGCCGCGACGGCGGGTGGGAGTTGGGCCATGGTAGCGGGGCTCTAGGGGGCAGGGAGCATCTCGGTGGCGGCTGGGGTTGGTCACGGCGGCGCGCGGGGTCCGGGCGTCACCGGCGAGCTAGGACCGGGTGTTTCCTAGGGCGGAGGCGCCTTGGGTTGCCGGGTCGGCAGCCGCGGTGCACGGGGCCATGGGCGGTGGCGATGCACCGGGTCAGGGG
>NC_041391.1:501335149-501342520 GCF_002162155.2 Triticum dicoccoides | reverse complement strand
CGGCGCGGGGGGTCAGAGGCGGCGGTGCGGGGGGTTGGTCGGGGGGTTCCTATAGGCGATGGGTGGGTAGAGATCGAGGGGTGGGGAGAGTGATAGGTGCGGGAGGTGGGGGCGGTTGGGTTTTTTTCTTCCAGGAAATCTCAGGAACATGGAATCGCAGCTATATAGGGCGCGTCGTGATCCAAGTAGTTATTCTAATCCTGCGATTAGAATAGTGCTACTATATATATATATATATATATATATATATATATATATATATATATATATATATATATATATACATCTGGGCTATTCTGTTACCCTACTTGAACTGATGAATTCAACCGGTTGAACTGATGAAATTCGAGCGGTTGAACTGATGCTTTCTGTTTCTATTAAAAATCGTCTTCTTTAGTTTAAATTTTTTTGCAATTTTTTTGGTCAAAACGGGGTGTGTAATATATCGTTGAAAAGCTCTTGTCATCTCCATTACAATCTTATAACTTGTTTTTGCAAAAAAAATTATGGTTTAAGAACAGTTTTGGGAAAACCATTTTTTTCAAAACCGAAAACACGAATCGTATTTTGGACTTAATTTTCAAACGGTTTATCGGAATTGAGCAAATGAGATGGCGTTGGAAAGATTGTGAAAATCCGCATCGTCCATATATTTACTATTTTTTCAAATTCTATATGATTTAAAAGTAATTTGAAAAATGGTGAAAATCCGGGCGAAACATATTTTCGTTGTGTTTTGCAAACGGTTTGTCGGATTGACACAAATGATACAGCGTTGGAAAGCTATGGAAAATGCGCAACTTTTGCGTATAGAAAGTTTTTTCTAATTCCTTACGATTTAAATACGAATTCAAATACGGTTAAAGTTGGTTTTGAACACGATTTTGTTAAAAAGTTTATTGAAATGGGGCAAATAATATATCATTGGAAAGCTACCGAAAATGTGAAACTTAGTCATGTTGAACATTTTCTCAAATTCGCAATCGATTAAGAGTAATTTTGAATACGGCAAGACGGATCCTGCTGTTTTTCCGTCTGAAAAACAGAGTACTCATACTGATATATGTGTGTGTTTGTACTGAGCTATTTTTTGTAGAGTAATTTTGAATTGTTCTGAAGAAAGAGTACTTGTACTGATGTTTGCATGGGTTTGTACTAAGCTTGTTTTCACTAACTAGACTTTGATCTGTTTTTGGGTAATGTTTTTTGTTCGTAAGTTTTCAAGGGTTTACTGTATCGTCGCCCCTGTACTTGCATGGTTTGTATCATCGAACTAAATGATACTCCCTCCGTCTCATAATATACGAGCCTTTTTGACACTAGTGTAGTGTCAAATAGGCTCTTATATTATGGGACGGAGGGAGTATTTTTTTCAAAAAGAAATTTTTTTATTCTTTTTTAAAACTAAACATTTTTTACAACGATGTTCTGGACTTCTCTTATTTTACGACTTGTACTTTTACCATTTGAATTGCATGGGGGTTTCTTTTTGCTTGAACTTTTACAATTTGAACTCATGTGCTACATGAACTCTCCACTACAATTTTTTTGTCAATCTGTGGACATCACCAAAATAGAAAGGGACAGATAGTAAGGATAGTAGAGAGAGCACTAGTAATACATGAACTCCTTATTTTTTCCTCTGTGAAATTGGCTAAGGGTTCATTTTTCGTTCGAACTTACCACGGTTATCAATTTGAACATTTCAAAATTTGTCAAGAATTTGAACTATTCACCACTAGCACAAACGAGTGAGAGAAGCAACAGGTGTACTTACTGGTTAGTAATACATGAACGCCTATGTAGTTATACATGACCTCAGAACATAAACTTCATTGAGCACTTGAAACACATAACATACAAGAATGAGGTGCGAAGCTGCGAATGTTGATGGATCAACACTTCAGATTTTTCAAGCACATAACAGTTCAATGTCAAAAGAACATCCACACATCCACGAACTTTATGGAAGATACGCTTAAGTTCAACTTGTAAATACAAGTTGTGTAGCCCTCGTCAGCAACACAAAAATCTGTAGAAAAATGTACCCGTTCTCATGGGCATATCAACAAGTATGTTCATAGCAAAATGTCTTCTGCCCTTCTACACAAAGAAACCACTCGAGTTCCTCTTCTTTTCCTCCTCTATGAGCCACTTAGACTTGAATTCGTACTGGCTGTCCACATCCAACAGCTTACATGAGACGAAGTTGTGGTCGAGAGGCCACAGGCTTGGGCGTTTCCTCAGCAACTCGTGCACCGTCCTGGGATGCATTTGAGGTGAGACGCCCGCAAGACCACACATAGACAACGCTAAAACACCAAGCATGGCCGCAACCACGCACGCACGAACACAACACACACATATGCGCTTTGAGCGACTCAATGAAGACGTGCATCTACATGGTCACATGGTTGCGCATGGAAGGTGCATCCCACAACCAACAGTGGTCCACGCAGGGGATTGAGGGAGCAGTTCGAAGGCGGGGAATCAACAAGGTCGCAATAGGAAATCAGCATGGCAGCGGCGACATATTCAGACCTGTCAATTTTTAAGACGAATATGAGAGTTCCGAGCCAACTTCTGGTTTAGTATCAATATATTCAGAGTGAACTTAGCTGCCCATATTATAGCATGAGTTCTTGGCAGAAAAAGGTGATACTCAAGATATTGAACAAAACTAAAATTATATATTGAACTTAACTAAAATTATATATTGAACTGAATGAAAATAAGAATTAAACAGAAAATTATATATTGTGGAGTAACACACACAAACCGAATCGTGAGCAAGAGTGTGAGGATCCATGAACCTGCCCCGATGATGTCATGATCAAAATGGGTTTGATCAAAATGGGTTTGATCCATGGCACACACATTTGTAGCAGCACACACACATTTGTAGCACTACACACACATTTGTAGCAGCAGAAAAACAATCACGGAGTAGATGAACGGAAAAGCATTTTAGTTTCTTGTGGCATGGTAGACAAACCGCGGCAATGGCACATCAAGAATCAGAGAGGAAAATGTCCCTGTCCTATTAAGCAAACAAACAGAATCGTCCACATCATCAGCTAATAATGGGAGGGGATATCCAGTGAGATACCAAGCAACTGCAATTGCTATGCAACAGTCTTTGAACTGATTATCAAATACATACTGGACTATTAGACCTACGGTAATGCCCTGATGCAATTACATAATCATCAAATTAATGTATGAGTTGCAAGCAATTATCAAATGCCAAGCTACAGTGTACACTTCTTTTCTAAAATATATTTTAAAAAATCACACAATCTTCTATGGAACAGAGGGAAGTTTTTTTGTAACACAGTATACATGCTTTGCTTAAACATATGTTGCACATCCTTGCCTAATTAGAATAGAGATACGTTTTGTCACGGGGGTTTGCATATGGATGAACTGACAGATCCATTTTTCTTGTACTAAAGCTTGCTTCTAGAAATTTAAGACAATGCAAATTTATCTACAATATGGACATTTAGTATAGTCTGAACTGAACTTTTTGGCACTTTTTTACTCAGGTAATAGCAGTGAACCTATGACGAAGAATAGAACTCAAAAAACTTGGAGGTGGAATAAGACGTCGGAGATCGGGTGGACCGGCTACACCTCCTCCTCTGGACTGATTGCTCCGGCGAAGTTAAGCTGATGAAGGCGGAGATCACGAGCAGCGCCGGGATTTGGCAGCTGCAGGGAATCCCAGCGACTTGTTGTGCATCTCTAATAGCTAGAGGTAAAAGCGGCAATGACTTGAAATATAAATCTCCAAACGCATGATAGATATGTTTTAACTATATAAAGCATCAGGAAATAATGGTACTGGTTATTAGCATTTATTGGATCCCTATCATGAATGGATTAATAATTATGCAACAGTCCTTTTTGTTCCGAACAAACTTTTGGGCAAGAACATGTCCTGGCTAATGTATCACAGAAATAATCTATTTTGTCTTGAATAACAAATGTTTTAGTTTAGGGAGAATTGTAATGTCCGACAAACCTCCAGCATATATATTTTTGAACTGATTGTTTTCTATCATTGTATTGTTGTCGTGTAGAGGGAATTGGACAGACAATGCACGCTACCAAGTCTCATGAACAGTTCAACAATGCGGGCGAACTGCACGGTGTCGCTCCTGCACCAACGGAGAGTAGGGGAGGTGGAAGATGGAGGCATACCTACCTATCTTGCCGGTGGATGCCTGCTGGAGCACCTCCTGCGAGCAGCCATGGTGGGGCAGGGCGGCATGCTGGGGTAGATGGGGCAATGATCAAATATCTGAAGATTATCCTTCATTTTTCAAAGCAATGGAAGTTTCTATTTCTCCAAAATAAATGCAATATAAACTAACAGAAAACTGAGCATTGAAGTTCCCAGAACTTTGCAAAATACCATATGTAACATCCCTCGTGTCAATTTTTATACAGGGCTTACATGGAACATGGAGAGTTCTTAATATAGTTGAGTTACCAGGGGACTACATAAGTTAAATATATAGGGGAGTCAGCAATATAATGATAGGTTAAAGGTTCAAAGGCTGGTGATTTTACAAGGCCTCTCAAGTCTGAACTGATATGAACTCCTTTTTGCCGAGCTACTTATTTTTTTATATATAGCCATCTATTTTTTTGAACACACACATAAAACCAATGAACTGAATTGTTTCAATAACACACATGAACTTTTGTATGTGCTTATTTATGAATTGGTAATAACATACATAGTGAAATGGTAGGCCTAGTGTATTTTTCCTTTGTACATAGCGCATTTTTACGAGCTACATAGGCAAGATATACATGATAATCTATTCAGAAAAGCATTTTTGAAGGCATGATTTTGAGGCAACCAAACCTGACCAAGCATGGAGGCTTCCAAGGAGGGTCTCCCCATCCCAGTACTAGTCCATTTAGGGCCTCATCGCATTTTGGAGTTCTTTGGGATCCAATGGTTCACCCAATTAAATAGCATGCAAAAATCTTGATCATCTCCGGATTTCACTGTTAAAATGGGTTTCAAACATCACTTCTAGACAGACAGTGCTTATTTTGCTCTCGTACGTCGACTGAACAGACAAAAACAGAACACATTACTTGCGCCAACAATCTGGAAATCCCCTGAACACAAAACTAAAACTAAAAATTGTTGAGATACCTTTGGGCGAATCGCTCTGCATATGTTGCTTCAGATGCGCTAGTTAGACTGGCTCGCTCGTCGACGTCACAAAACTCGCACTTTGGACGGTTCTCCTCCCATCTACACTGACAGGTTGCAGAACATGCATGAGGAAACTCACTAAACAAGCTCACCACCTTGTGGCGTTAGGAAACAAACAGTAGCAGTCTTTGAACTGAAACTAGATTTTGTATTGAATTATACTAAATCAAGAAACTGAACTGAGTGTGTGACGAGTTAGTCAATGTGAAATTGAACTGATTGTTTCACATCATGCTGCAGGAGCGAGGTGGCCGACAGCCGAGGTTATGAGCTAGAGAGAAGGAAGGGGAAGAGGAACTGATGGGAGGGGCGTGTCTGACCTGATTCCAGGTGCGCTCACATGGGATCCAGCCACAGGAGCAAGAAGTGACAGCTTGCCAAAGTGGCTCGTCCGGTGGCGTATCAAGGAGAGATTGCGGTAGCATGGTGAGACCGTGATGCGGGCGCCCCTAAATTGATGTGAATTTTGTTGCCAAACTGCTGTGCAATCATGCAATGAGTGAGCTACCATATAATATAAAGTCGAGCTCTCTCTAACACACATCAACGTACTTTTTACGGTTGTTCTCTATGAACTAATGACAAAATACACATTGAACTGATAATAATATATTATTTTTTCATATAGGAAACATGTTCTTCTCCACATGAACTGATACTCTAACACACAAAGAATTGTTTCCATGCTTTTCTAAGAACTAAGGATAAAATAAATAGTGAATTTCCAGGGTCTCATTGCAACCTTGCTTCCTATTCAATTGAGGATTCATGTGACACTTGCTTCCCATTTCATCAGTACTAGTACGACTCAACAATAAGTTCAGAATTGTAGACGGCATCCTTGTCAGTACGACTCATCAGTACTATATGGATGTTACTTTTAGCATTAAAAATAGTACTGATCGGTACTAATATTGTGTAAGTTGTACTGATCAGTACTGCTACTTGTCGTCGACATGCACTAATCGGTGCTAATATTGTGTAAGTTGTACTGATCAGTACTTTTAACATTAAGAATAGTGCTGATCAGTACTCGCAAGGTAAGTAGAGTGGAGTAAAATCTGCAGCTTCCATTGCAGTGGAGATGACGTCGACATGCACTGGAGCATGGTGTGCTGGAGTGATACACTTCGCGTAGACCGGTAATTGAACTTGCTACACATCCACACCTGCACCAGCGGCACAAGTTGAAAAACACATGGCAGCACATTCAGTTGAAAATAGAAGAAAGCAGAACACAACATTTAGAAGATGCTCCAAACTCCACACACGAGCGAGACCAGGATGCAGATGCAAAGTTGAACGGCCAGAGCAGATCAACCAGGACGGACTCCACAGATGCACAGGGGGGCGGGAGGAGAGAGGCAAGGGGCCATCGGGAAACATGTGTGACATGATTTTGTGGTGGAATCTCTAATGTCCTGAATGCATTACTTGAAGAGAGAAAGGAAGAGGAGTCACCAAACACACACATCCAAAGTGCATGTCTCTCGTTTCATGAGCATTTTAAGTGCAGGTTCAAAACCATGCCAATTTGCCTTTTGATGCTTAAATGCACCTTCAGTGCAGGTTCATTACTGAGGGTTTTTTCCCGCAAATTCATGACACTTTTTTGGCTTCATAGGTGCATTTTCAGTGCTGAATACCCGCTACCAAGTCTGCATGAACAGTTCAAGAACTCGTGATCATAGGTAGCAGTTCATTGGTTCAAATAAAATAGGCGTCACATGTGGATGAACAGTACAACAATTCAGGTTTCATCAGTGCAAAGCTCACATGAATGCAAGTGGAGATGCTCGATCCGGAGAGGGGAGGGGCCGTACCGGGGTGGCACTTGTGCTTGCCCATGGCTAGAATAGGCAGTGGTGCACCATGGTGGAGGAGATGGCTGGGGCGGGGGTGGCACGCCAGCAGGTTGGCGTCGGCCGGCTCGATCCGGAGTCCTCGCTCGTCGGCGAACTTATCCATGGAGGAGAAGGCGAGGTGGCTCATGGGAAGGAGCAACAGTATACGGCGGCACGCGGTTGGGGCGTCGACCGGTGTCACCTGGACAGTGGAGCAGGCGCATCCGCGCATGGCAGAGCTCGGGAGGTGGCCTCTTTTGGGAAAGAGTGGGGGGAGGGGGAGGC
>NC_041391.1:501262678-501334901 GCF_002162155.2 Triticum dicoccoides | reverse complement strand
ACGCATCTTGGGAGAGGGGCGGCGGCGCGTCGGGGTAGAGGGGTGGCGCCGCAGTGGGGGACGAGGATGGCGCCGCGGTGGGGGACTGGGGTGGCTGTGGGCGGCGCGAGGCGGCGGGGCATGGGGCGGCGGCGAGGCAGAGGTGGATGAGATTGGGGACTCTGGAGGTGGGTGGGCGAGTTGGTGTGGAATTGCTTCTTTTTTCTTTTCAATCCATCCGGTTCGGGCCCGTGGGCTAGATTCAAGAAATTGTGTCGCGCGTGCCCTTATAGAGCCAAGGGGTAACAAAATATTATTCTGTTACTAGTAACAGAATAGTCCAGCCCTATATATATATATCCACTTTGATGTAGGTTTTCATAAATTATTATTGTTGACATTACCCTTGAGGTAAAAGGTTGGGGGCGAAACTATAAGCCCCTATATTTCTCTGTATCCGAGTGAAACTTCATACACATAAGTATCGCGTGACTGTAGAAATTGTGAAAGACTAAATGATAGTTGAGTATGTGGACTTGCTGAAAAGCTCTTGTATTGACTCTTTCCAATGAGATGATAAATTGCAATTGCTTCAATGACTGAGATTATAGTTTGTTAGTTTTTGATGAAGTTTCTGATTCATACTTTACATTGTGAATAGATTGTTACTTTAACATAAGAAATCATATGACAATATATTTATATATATATGTTGTTGTTCTAAATATGATCATGATGCCCTCATGTCGGTATTTTATATTATCGACACCTATATCTCTAAACATGTGGACATATTTTTCAATATTGCCTTTCGCTTGAGGACAAGCAAGGTCTAAGCTTGGGGGAGTTGATACGTCCATTTTGCATCATGCTTTTATATCAATATTTATTGCATTATGGGCTATTACTACACATTATGTTACAATACTTATGCCTTTTCTCTCTTATTTTACAAGGTTTACATGAAGAGGGAGAATGCCGGCAGCTGGAATTCTAGGCTAGAAAAGGAGCAAATATTAGAGATCCATTCTGCACAACTCCAAAAGTCCTAAAACTCCACGAAATTCAGTTTTGGAATATATTAAAAATATTGGGTGAAGAAAGCACCAGAGGGGGCCACCCACCAGCCACGAGGGTGGAGGGCGCGCCCCCTACCTCGTGGGCCACCTGGCAGGCCGTCGATGCCCATCTTCTGCTATATGGTGTCTTTTGCCCTGGAAAAAACAATAAGGAAGCTTTCGGGATGAAGTGCCGCCGTCTCGAGGCGGAATCTAGGCGGAACCAATCTAGGGCTCCGACGGAGCTGTTCTGACGGGGAAACATCCCTCCGACAGGGGGAAATCGCCGCCATCGTCATCACCATTGATCCTCTCATCAAGAGGGGGTCAATCTCCATCAACATCTTCACCAGCGCCATCTCCTCTCAAACCCTTGTTCATCTCTTGTATCCGATCTTTGTCTCAAAACCTCAGATTGGTACTTGTGGGTTTTTAGTAGTGTTGATTATTCGTTGTAGTTGATGCTAGTTGGTTTATTCGGTGGAAGATCATATGTTCAGATCATTAATGCTATTCAATACCCCTATGATTATGAACATGAATATGATTTGTGAGTAGTTACGTTTATTCCTAAGGACATGGGAGAAGTCTTGTTATAAGTAGTCATGTGAATTTGGTATTCGTTTGATATTTTGATGAGATGTATGTTGTCTTTCCTCTAGTGGTGTTATGTGAACATCGACTACATGCCACTTCACCATTTTTTGGGCCTAGGGAAAGGCATTGGGAAGTAATAAGTATATGATGGGTTGCTAGAGTGACAGAAGCTTAAATCCTAGTTCATGTGTTGCTTCGTAAGGGGCTGATTTAGATCCATATGTTTCATGCTATGGTTAGGTTTACCTTAATGCTTCTTTCATAGTTGTGGATGCTTGCGAGAGGGGTTAATCATAAGTGGGATGTTTGTCCAAGGAAGGGCAGTACCCAAGCACATGTCCACCCAATATCAAATTATCAAAGTAACAAACGCGAATCATATGAGCATGCTGAAAACTAGCTTGACAGTAATCCCCATATGTCCTCGGGAGCGCTTTGCTTTACATAAGAGTTTGTCCAGGCTTGTCCTTTGCTACAAAAAGGATTGGGCCACCTTGCTGCACCTTGTTTACTTTTGTTACTTGTTACCCGTTACGAATTATCTTATCACAAAACTATCTGTTGCCGATAATTTCGGTGCTTCCAGAGAATACCTTACTAGAAACCACTTGTCATTTCCTTCTGCTTCTCCTTGGGTTCGACACTCTTACTTATCGAAAGGACTATGATAGATCCCCTATACTTGTGGGTCATCACTCCGCCAACCTCCGGGTATGGAGATCATTGTCAGATGACTCCCCGATAACTCCCTTGGAGCTCTTGTTGGAAGCAAACTTCCTAAAGAAACTCATCTTTTCCCAAGCAACAAATCCCTGAAACAGTTTCAAAAACGGAGCTTCGAGCAAAGAGATCGAAATCCGCGGTTTCAGGAGCAAGAACACGAGAGAGAGAAATGGTGATTTTTCTGGAGGAATGTGGTGATGTGGGAAGAAGAAGTAAGTGAGGGGGGCCACGTGGGGACCACAACCCACCAGGGCGCGCCTGGGGGTCCTGGCACGCCCAGGTGAGTTGTGCCCACCTGGTGCACCTCCCTTTGATATTATTTGCACCATAAATTCAAAAATATTCAGAAAAAAATCATATTAAAATTTCAGAGCATTTTGAGAACTTTTATTTTTTGGGTCATTTTTTCTATTGCACGAAAAAATCAGAAAATAGAAAAAGCATGACATTTTATTTTATTTAACTAAGAGAAATAGAAAATAGAAGGTAGGGATAGAAGGTAGTGCTCACTAAATTCATCAACTTCACACCTCTCAAAAATGGTCCATTAATAAGGTTGATCAAGTCTTATTAACAACCACTTTCGATTAGCATGAAACCGAAGAACTTTCGTAAATCACTAATATGCCTCAATGGGGATATGAATGTCCCCAACAATAAGCATTTCATATTTATTTTTAAGATTAGGTAGAGGTAGTTGAAAACTTCCAATAGTGATTGTCGCAGATTTTTCAATAACATTAATACCATTCACATGGAATTGTTTCTTCGGAAAGTGCACTATATGCTCATTACCATTGATATGAAAGGTGGCCTTTCTTTTATTGCAATCAATAACAACCCCTGCAGTATTCAATAAGGGTCTACCAAGGATAATCGACATGTTGTCGTCCTCAGTCATCTCAATTATTACAAAGTCAGTCAAAATAGTAACATTAGCAACAAGAACGGGCACATCCTCATAAATACCGATAGGTATGGCAGTTGATTTGTCAGCCATTTGCAAAGATATTTTAGTAGGTGTGAGTTTATTCAAATCAAGTCTTTATATAAAGATAAAGGCATAACACTAACACCAGTTCCAAATCACATAAAGCAGTTTTCACATAGTTTCTTTTAATAGAGCAAGGTATAGTTGGTATTCCCAGGTCTCCAAGTTTTTTAGGTACTCCATCTCTAAAAGTATAATTAGCAAGCATAGTGGAGATTTCAGCTTCCGGTATTTTTCTCTTATTGGTGATGATGTCTTTCATATACTTTGCATAAGGAGGCATTTTTAAGATATCAGTCAAGCGAGTACGCAAAAGACTGGCCTAATCATTTCAACAAATCGTTCAAATTCTTCATCATCATTCTTTTTAGTTGACTTAGGTGGAAAGGTCATAGGTTTTTGAACCCATGGTTCTCCTTCCTTACCGTGTTTTCTAGCAACAAAGTCTCTCGTGTCAAATCTTTTGTTCTTGGGTTGTGGGTTATCAAGATCAACAGCTGGTTCTATCTCAACATCATTGTCTGGTTCTTTATCATTAGGTTGAGTGTCTTCAAGAACCTCATCATTATCATTTTCATTATTAGAAAGTGAGTGTTCACTACCAGATTGAGTTTCAGCATCAGAGATAGAAACTTCATTATCATTATCAAGAGGTTTCTCTACTTCAGGTTCACTAGAGGCATGCAAAGTCCTATCATTTTTCTTCTTATTTTTCTTTTTAGAAGGCCTAGGTGCATCAGTGTTAATTCTTTGAGAGTCTTGTTCAATTCTCTTTGGGTGTCCCTCAGGATAAAGTGGTTCCTGAGCCATTTTACCTCCTCTAGTTGCTACCCTAACCGCAAAGTCACTTGTATTATTGTTCATTTCATCAAGTAACTCTCTTCGAGACTTAGCAACTGATACGTCTCCAACATATCTGTAATTTTTGATTGCTCCATGCTATATTATCTACTGTTTCGGGCAATATTGGGCTTTATTTTCCACTTCTATATTATTTTTGGGACTAACCTATTAACCGGAGGCCCAGCCCAGAATTGTTGTTTTAGCCTATTTTAGTGTTTCAAAGAAAGGGAATATCAAACGGAGTCCAAAAGACCTGAAACTCCACGGAACCTATTTTTGGACCAGAAGAAGCCCATGGAGTACCGGAAGCTCACCAGGGGAGTCCCGGGCTGCCCACGAGGGTGGGGGGGCGCCCACCCCCCTAGGGCGCGCCCCCTACCTCGTGGCCAGCCCGGAAGTCCGCCGACGTACCTCCTGCACCCATATATACTCTCGTACCCTAAAACTTCCAGAACAGAGATTAGATCAGAAGTTCCGCCACCGCAAGCCTCTGTAGCTATGAGAAATCAATCTAGGCCCTCTCTGGTGCCCTGTCGGAGGGGGCCATCATCACCGGTGGCCATAGAGGAGTATCCCAGAGGGGTCTTCATCATCATGAAGGCCAAGGACCAGAGGGTGGAGGCCATGGAGGAGGAAGCACAAGGGGGAGAACCTCTCCTCGTCTCTTCCGGTGGCGCCGGAGTGTCATCGGGAGGGGAATCATCGCCACGGTGATCGTCTTCATCAACATCACCACCATCCTCATCTCTTTTACACGGTCCACTCCCCCGCAAACCGCTGTAATCCCCTACTTGAACATGGTGCTTTATGCCACATATTATGATCCAATGATGTGTTGCCATCCTCTGATGTTTGGAGTAGATATCTTTTGTCTTTGGGTTGATTGATGATCTAGATTGGTATGAGTTGTATGTTTTACTTTGGTGCTGTCCTATGGTGCCCTCCGTGCCGCGCAAGCGTGAGGGATTCCCGCTTTAGGGTGTTGCAATACGTTCATGATTCGCTTATAGTGTGTTGGTGAGTGAACAGAAGCACAAACCCGAGTAAGAGGGATTGTTGCGTATGGGAATAAAGAGGACTTGGTGCTTTAATGCTATGGTTGGGTTTTACCTTAATGATCTTTAGTAGTTGCGGATGCTTGCTAGAGTTCCAATCATAAGTGCATATGATCCAAGTAGAGAAAGTATGTTAGCTTATGCCTCTCCCTCATATGAAACTGCAATAGTGATTACCGGTCTTGTTAACAATTGCTTAGGACAATTCCGCACACCGATCCACTATTATTCCACACTCGCTATTTATAATATTTAGTATTATATTCTAACTGTATGATAAAAACACCTACTTTTATGTTTTAGCTCTCCGATATCATACAAAGTTATCCTCTTCATACCCACAACGAAGTTTTATTTCTTGTTGCTAGTTGGAAGCAAACGTCCGGTGCATGTAGAGTTGTATCAGTGGCAAATAGGGCTTGAGAGAATATTGATCTTACCTTTAGCTCCTTGTGGGTTCGACACTCCATACTTATCACTTCCACCTTTGGAAAGTGCTACGATGATTCCTTGCACTTGGGGATTATCAAGCTCTTTTCTGGCACCGTTGTCGGGGAGCGATAGCGTGGGGTTGATATTCTCGTGTGTGCTTGTTTGCTTCCTTCACTAAGTAGATTTTGTTTTTCCTTTTTGTTTCTGTTTAGTTGTGGGTGAAACATACAAAAAAATAAAAATGAAAATACAAAAAAATATTACTTGCCTCTCATGCCTAAAAAGTTTTTCAAAAAGAGAAGTGATTGGAAGGTTTTGCGTTGAAGAAGTGAGGGTCGACCTTGAGCACTTGTGCTCATGCTCACGGAAACAATGTAGAATTTTTCATGGAAGTTTCTCTGTAAATAATCATCCCATTGTATATATTCATTGTATTATAAAAATAATGTGCCAAGCCTTGGTTTTAGGATGATTAGATTGCTTGTATACTATGTGCAAAACAAAAACAGAAACTTTGGCTGTAGTGCGTGAATTTACATTTTTTTTACTGGAAAGTCAAATGGGTCTGAAACTTTTTGCACATTACTTTTGTAAAAAAATTTCAAATTGTCAAATTTAGTTTATAATTTTAGGAGTTATAGAAGTTTGGCAAATTTCCAGATTACTACAGATTGTTCTGTTTTTAACAGATTCTATTTTGCGTGTGTTGTTTGCTTATTTCAAGGAATCTATGACTAGTATCGGAGGGTATGAACCATAGAGAAGTTGGAATACAGTAGATCTAACATAAATACAAATAAAGAATGAGTTCATTACAGTACCTAAAGGTAGTGATTTGCTTTATTACACTAACGGATCTCACAAGTTTTTGTTCAAGTTTTGTGTGGATGAAGTGTCCGAAGGTCGAGGAGCTATCAATATGAGAAGAATAAAGAGAGGCAAGAGTTCAAGCTTGGGGATTCCCAAGGCACCCCAAGTAAATATTCCAAAGTATACTCAAGCATCTAAGCTTGGGGATGCCCCGGTTTGCATCTCATCTTTCTTCTTCAACAAATATCGGTATACCTCGGTTTTTGTTTTGTTCACATGATTTGTGTCCTTTGTGTTTTTCCTTTTCTTCAAGAACCATGCTAGCATGAGATAGCCCTTCATTGATTTATAGAATACTTCATGTTCTTCACTTAAATCTTTTAATTATGATCTTATAGAATTACTCTTTGTGCTTCACTTAAATCTTTTGAGTATGGTTAATAGAATGCTTCATGTGCTTCACTTATACATTTTGAGCTTGGATATTGGTCAGTTGTAGAATGCTCCATGAACTTCACTTATAACTTTTGGAGTATGAATAATAATATCATTTAAAGTGGGTTTGGAAGAGTGTCAACTTTAGGAATTAGTGATCCCACTATTTTGGAGGATGTTGAATCTTAGTGTGATATTTATGAAAGTGGATTCGGAAGAGTGTCAACTTTAGCTAGTAATGATTCCACTATTTCGGAATCGGTTCCAATTGAGTATGAGAACAAAGTTGCTATCCATGATACTACTGAAAATTATTATGAGGGAGGAATACATGCTTGTAGGAGTTGCAATGATATTAAGTTTCCTCTCTATGTGCTTAAAGTTTTGAAGTTATACTTGTTTTGCCTTCCTATGCTAGTTGATTCTTGTTCCCATAAGTTGTGTGCTCACAAAATCCCTAGACATAGGAAGTGTGTTAGATTTAAATATGCTAGTAAATATTCTTCAAGGTGCTCTCTTTGTGTTTCAATTCCTATCTTTAAAGTGAGCATCATTGAAATCATCATGCCTAGCTAAAAGGCATTAAAGAAAAGCGCTTGTTGGGAGATAACCCAATATTTACCCTTACTGTTTTTGTGTGTTTAGATGATTTAGATACTGTAGTAATCATGTTTTATATCTTTTGTTTCAATAAAGTGCCAAGTAAGACCTTTGGGAAGACTCGGGTGAGAGTTAATGTGATCTTGCTGTAAAAAAAACAGAAACTTTGCGCTCACGAGAATAGATGTAATTTTTTACAGAAGAGTGCTTTTGAGTTGATTATTTTTTCAGAAGATTAATAGACAAATTCCTCACGTCCACCAATTTATCTAATAATTTTTGGAGTAGCAGAAGTATGGTTATTGTTCAGATCATTACAGACTGTTCTGTTTCTGACAGATTCTGTTTTCATCGCATAGTTTGCTTGTTTTCTAGTTTCTATGGCTTATATTCCTCAATATAATTTGTAGAAATGATATTGTACAGTAGGAATTGTGTGAAAACAATTATGAACCTTGTATTTGTCATTACCAAAGTGAATGGTTTGCTCTTTATTATACTAACCTATCTCACGAAGTTTGGCTAAGTTTTGTGTGATTGAAGTTTTCAAGTTTTGGGTGAGATATCGATATGAGGAGAATAAGGAGTGGAAAGACCCTAAGCTTGGGGATGCCCAAGGCACCCCAAGGTAATATTCAAGGAATACTCAAGCACCTAAGCTTGGGGATGCCCCGGAAGGCATCCCCTCTTTCGTCTTCAAAACTATCGGTATACTTTACTCGGAGCTATATTTTTATTCATCACATGATATGTGTTTTGCTTGGAGCGTGTTTTCAATTTTACTTGCTGTTTGAATAAAATCATTGGATCTGAAATATTGAATGAAAAAGAATCCTTCCATGGCTAGTTAATTATTTGGCTACTCAGTGCTCTTCACTCATATCTTTTGGAGTAGTTTGTCATTTACTCTTGTGCTTCATGTTTATCCTATGAGTAAAAGGGGAATGAATTGAATGTCATGAATCTGAACTTTTATATGTTTCATATGCTTATAACATGGTTAGTGATGACATCACACATAGAAAGTATGAGGCATAAAAGTTGTTGAGAGTTGGCAAACGTAGTTTTGGTCATCGTTGCAATTAATAGGAAGTAATAAGGAAAGAGAGGTTCACATACAAATATATTATCTTGGACACCTTTTATGATTGCGAAGCACTCATTAAGTATGACATGCTAAAAGAGTTGATGTTGGACAATGAAGACAACATAATGGTTTATGTTTTCTGACATCTCAGTTAAAGTATATTGTCATTAACCTTCCAAACATGTTGCGCTTGCCTTTCTCCCTCATGCTAGCCAAATTCCTTGCACTAAGTAGAGATACTACTTGTGCTTCCAAATACCCGTAAACCCAGTTTTGCCATGAGAGTCCACCATACCTACCTATGGATTGAGTAAGATTCTTCAAGTAAGTTGTCATCGGTGCAAGCAATAAAAATTTCTCTCTAAATATGTATGACTTATTAGTGCAGAGAAAATAAGCTTTGTACGATCTTGTTGTGGAAGTAATAAAAGCGACGGACTGCATAATAAAGGTCCACATGCAAGGGGCAATATAAAGTGACATTCTTTTGCATTAAGATTTTGTGCATCAACCTAAATGCGCATGATAACCTCTGCTTCCCTCTGCGAAGGGCCTATCTTTTACTTTATGTTTTTACTTTATGCTTGAGTCAAGGTGATCCTCACCTTTCCCTTTTTCATTTTATCCTTTGGCAAGCTCCTCGTGTTTGAAAGATCATGATATATATATATATATATATATATATATATATATATATATATATATGTATATATATATATATATATCCAATTGGATGTAAGTTAGCATGGGCTATTATTGTTGACATCACCTAAAGGTGAATACATTGGGAGGCAACACAATAAGCCCATGTCTTTCTCAGTGTCCGGCTGAAACTCCATAACCACACATATTGCGTGAGTGTTAGCAATTGTAGAAGACTGTATGATAGTTGAGTATGTGGACTTGCTGAAAAGCTCTATTCTTGACTCTTTCTGATGTTATGATAAATTGCAATTGCTTCAATGACTGAGCTTATAGTTTGTTAGTTCTCAATGAAGTTTCTGAACCATGCTTGACATTGTGAATAGATTGTTACTTGATCATGAAAAGTTTTATGAGATAAGCTATAGTTATGATATGTAATGATGCTAGAAAAAGTGATTGGAATTATAATTGATCAAACTTAAGCACTTACTAGCATTCCACATCAAAAATTATTTTTTTATCATTTACCTACTCGAGGATGAGCAGGAATTAAGCTTGGGGATGCCTGATACGTCTCCAACGTATCTATAATTTTTGATTGCTCCATGCTATATTATATACAGTTTCGGGCAATATTGGGCTTTATTTTCCACTTTTATATTATTTTTGGGACTAACCTATTAACCGGAGGCCCATCCCAGAATTACTATTTTTAGCCTATTTCAGTGTTTCAAAGAAAGGGAATATCAAACGGAGTCCAAAAGACCTGAAACTCCATGGAACCTATTTTTGGACCAGAAGAAGCCCATGGAGTACCGGAAGTTCACCAGGGGAGTCCCAGGCTGCCCACGAGGGTGGGGGCACGCCCACCTCCCTAGGGCGCGCCCCCTACCTCGTGGCCAGCCCGAAAGTCCACCAACGTACCTCTTGCACCCATATATACTCTCGTACCCTAGAACTTCCAGAACGGAGATTAGATCAGAAGTTCCGCCGCCACAAGCCTCTGTAGCCACGAGAAATCAATCTAGGCCCTCTCCGGTGCCCTGCTGGAGGGGGCCATCATCACCTGTGGCCATAGAGGAGTATTCTGGAGGGGTCTTCATCATCATGAAGGCCAAGGACCAGAGGGTGGAGGCCATGGAGGAGGAAGCACAAGGGGAAAAACCTCTCCTCCTCTCTTCCGGTGCCGCCGGAGTGCCATCGGGAGGGGAATCATCGCCACGATGATCGTCTTCATCAACATCACCATCATCATCACCATCCTCATCTCTTTTACGTGGTCCACTCTCCCGCAAACCGCTATAATCCCCTACTTGAACATGGTGCTTTATGCCACATATTATGATCCAATGATGTGTTGCCATCCTATGATGTTTTGAGTAGATACCTTCTGTCTTTGGGTTGATTGATGATCTAGATTGGTATGAGTTGTATGTTTTACTTTGGTGCTGTCCTATGGTGCCCTCCGTGTCGCGCAAGCATGAGGGATTCCCGCTATATGGTGTTGCAATACGTTCATGATTCGCTTATAGTGGGTTGGTGAGTGAACAGAAGCACAAACCCGAGTAAGAGGGATTGTTGCATATGGGAATAAAGAGGACTTGATGCTTTAATGCTATGGTTGGGTTTTACCTTAATGATCTTTAGTAGTTGTGGATGCTTGCTAGAGTTCCAATCATAAGTGCATATGATCCAAGTAGAGAAAGTATGTTAGCTTATGCCTCTCCCTCATATGAAACTGCAATAGTGATTACCGGTCTTGTTAACAATTGCCTAGGACAATTCCGCACACCGATCCACCATTATTCCACACTCGCTATTTATAATATTTAGTATTATATTCTAACTTTATGATAACAGCACCTACTTTTATGTTTTAGCTCTCCGATATCATACAAAGTTATCCTCTTCATACCCACAACGAAGTTTTATTTCTTGTTGCTAGTTGGAAGCAAACGTCCGATGCACGTAGAGTCGTATCAGTGGAAGAAAGGGCTTGAGAGAATATTGATCTTACCTTTAGCTCCTTGTGGGTTCGACACTCCATACTTATCACTTCCACCTTTGGAAAGTGCTACGATGATTCCTTGCATTGGGGATTATCAGCAACTTGTTCTAATTGAGTTTCAACCATAGAGGCATGCTTTCCTACACCTCTAACATCATTTGAGATTCTGAATAACAAGTCACTTAAGCGAGCAATCATGTCAGAGTTGTATTTCAGTTGTTTCATAACATTTGCATTGAGGTGATCTTGCTTTCTAATGTAATTATCAAACTCATAAAGGCATTGGCTAGGATGTTTATTACGAGAATCATCACTATCATTGAATGTCATTAAAGATTTTACCTTTACCACCTTAGGTGGTGGTGGTGCTTCAATCCCATGTATTTCTTCAATAGGTGGTAAATTTTTAACATCCTCGGCTTTAATACCTTTTTCCTTCATAGATTTCTTTGCCTCTTGCATATCTTCAGGACTGAGACATAAGATACACCTCTTCTTCGGAGTGGGTTTAATCGGTGTTTCAGGAGGAGTCCAATCATCATAATTTTTCAATGTGTTATTCAATAATTCTTCAGCTTAATCAATAGTTCGTTCCCTGAAAACACAACTAGCACAATGATAACCCACAAGTATATGGGATCGCAACAATTTTCGAGGGTAGAGTATTCAACCCAAATTTGTTGATTCGACACAAGGGGAGCCAAAGAATATTCTCAAGTATTAGTAGCTGAGTTGTCAATTCAACCACACCTGGAAACTTAATATCTGCAGCAAAGTGTTTAGTAGCAAAGTAATATGATAGTGGTGGTAACGGTAACAAAGTAAAGACAGCAAAAGTAATGTTTTTGGTATTTTTGTAGTGATGATAACAGTTGCAACGGAAAAGTAAATAATCGTAAACCAGTATATTGAAAACTCGTAGGCACCGTAACAGTGATGGATAATTATGCCGGATGCGGTTCGTCATGTAACAGTCATAACATAGGGTGACACAGAACTAGCTCTAGTTCATCAATGTAATGTAGGCATGTATTCCGTATATAGTCATACGTGCTTATGGAAAAGAACTTGCATGACATCTTTTGTCCTACCCTCCCGTGGAAGCGGGGTCCTATTGGAAACTAAGGGATATTAAGGCCTCCTTTTAATAGAGAACCGGAACAAAGCATTAGCACATAGTGAATACATGAACTCCTCAAACTATGGTCATCGCCGGGAGTGGTCCCGATTATTGTCACTTCGGGGTTGCCGGATCATAACACATAGTAGGTGACTATAGACTTGCAATATAGGATCAAGAACACACATATATTCATGAAAACATAATAGGTTCAGATCTAAAATCATGGCACTCGGGCCCTAGTAACAAGCATTAAGCATAGCAAAGTCATAGCAACATCAATCTCAGAACATAATGGATACTAGGGATCAAACCCTAACAAAACTAACTCGATTACATGATAAATCTCATCCAACCCATCACTGTCCAGCAAGCCTACGATGCAATTACTCACGCACGGCGGTGAGCACCATGAAATTGGTGATGGAGGGTGGTTGATGATGACGACGGCGACGAATCCCCCTCTCCGGAGCCCCGAACGGACTCCGGATCAGCCCTCCCATGAGAGATTAGGGCTTGGCGGCGGCTCCGTATCGTAAAAGGCGATGAAACTTTCTCTCTGATTTTTTTCTCCCCGAAAGCCAATATATGGAGTTGGAGTTGGTGTCGAAGGGCCACCAGGGGGCCCACGAGGTACGGCGGCGCGCCCAGGGGGAGGGGCGCGCCCCCCACCCTCGTGGACAGGGTGTGGGCCCCCTGGTCTTCATCTTTGGTGAGGATTTTTTATTATTTATTCTAAGATATTCCGTGGAGTTTCAGGTTATTCCGAGAACTTTTGTTTTCTGCACATAAAATAACACCATGGCAATTCTGCTGAAAACAGCATCAGTCCGGGTTAGTTCCATTCAAATCATACAAGTTAGAGTCCAAAACAAGGGCAAAAGTGTTTGGAAAAGTAGATACGACGGAGACCGTATTAACTCCCCCAAGCTTAAACCCTTGCTTGTCCTCAAGCAATTCAGTTGACAAACTGAAAGAGAAAAAAAAACTTTTACAAACTCTGTTTGCTCTTGTTGTTGTAAACGTGAAAAGCCAATATTCAAGTTTCAGCAATTATTATGAACTAACCATACTCACAATAACACGTAGGTCTCACAATTACTCATATCAATAGCATAATCAGCTAGCGAGCCATAATAATAAAACTCGGATGACAACACTTTCTCAAAATAATCATAACATGATATAACAAAATGGTATCTCGCTAGCCCTTTCTGAGACCGCAAAACATAAATGCAGAGCACCTTTAACGATCAAGGACTGACTAAACATTGTAATTCATGGTAAAAGAGATCCAGTCAAGTCATACCCAATATAAACCAATCATAATGAATGCAAACGACAGTGTGCTCTCCAGCGGGTGCTTTTTAACAAGAAGGGTGATGACTCAACATAAAAGTAAATAGATAGGCCCTTCACAGAGGGAAGCAGGGATTTGTAGAGGTGCCAGAGCTCGATTTTGAAATAGAGATAAATTATATTTTGAGCGGCATACTTTCATTGTCAACATAACAACTAAAAGACGACGATATCTTCCATGCTAAACAGATTATAGGCAGTTCCCAAACAGAGTGGTAAAGTTTATACTCCCCTTCCTCCACAAGCATCAATCCATGGCTTGCTCGAAACAACGAGTGCCTCCAACATTCAACGGGTCCCAAGGGGAGTTTTGTTTGCAGTTATTTTGATTTAGCTTTGACCTTTTTGGATCATGGGACTAGGCATCCCGGATACCAGCCATTTTCTCGTGAATGGGGAGCGGAGTCCACTCCTCTTGAGAATAACCCGCCTAACACGGAAGATAAGGGCAGCTCTAGTTGACATATGAGCTATTTGAGCATGCAAAACAGAATGTTTATTTGAAGGTTTAGAGTTTGGCACATACAAATTTACTTGGAACGGCAAGTAAATACCGCATGCAGGTAGGTATAGTGGACTCATATGGAATAACTTTGGGGTTTAAGGAGTTTGGATGCACAAGCAGTATTCCCGCTTAGTACAGGTGAAGGCTAGCAAAAGACTGGGAAGCGACCAACTGAGAGAGCGACAACAGTCGTAAACATGCATTAAAATTAATTCACACCGAGTACAGGCATGAGAAGGATATAATCCACCATGAACATAAATATCATGAAGGCTATGTTGATTGGATTCAACTACATGCGTGAACATGTGCCAAGTCGAGTCACTCAATGCATTTAAAGGAGGATACCATCCCATCATACCACATCATAATCATTCTAATAGCATGTTGGCACGCAAGGTAAACCATTATAACTCATAGCTATCAAGCATGGCACAAGCGACTACAATCTCTAAATGTCATTGCAAATATGTTTACTTCATAATAGCTGAATCAGGAAAGATGAATCATCATATTTACAAAAACAAAAGAGGTCGAGTTCGTACCAGCTTTTCACTTCTCAATAAGTCCATCATATATCATCATTATTGCCTTTCACTCGCACGACCGAACGGTGTGTATAATGATAAGAGTGCACGTGCATTGGACTAAGCTGGAATATGCAAGCATTCAACTCAAGAGAGAAGACAAGTAATATGGGCTCTAGGTTTAAATAATCAATTATGCATATGAGAGCCACTAAGCATTTTCAATATGGTCTTCTCGACCCCCAAAGAAAGGAAAAGAAATAAAAACTATTTACACGGGAAAGCTCCCAACAAGCAAAAAGAAGAACGAGAAATATTTTCGGGTTTTCTTTTTAATTCTACTACAAGCATGGAAAGTAAACTAACTATTTTTTTTTGTTTTTCTTAAGGTTTATCAAACACACAAGAAGAAAGCAGGAAAAAGAAATTTAAACTAGCATGGATATTACAGTGAAAGAGTATGAGCACCGACATCTAGCAATGAGTGTGTGTGAACATAAATGTAATGTTGGTGGGAAATACGTACTTCCCCAAGCTTAGGCTTTTGGCCTAAGTTGGTCTATTGCCAAGGATGGCCTGGCGGATATCCGTAGGTGAAGCTGGGGTCGTAATGTGACGAAGAATGCTCCGGCAGCCACTGGCTGGCAGCCTCCTCTGGATCCCAAGAATAAACAGATAATCGTGGAGGCTCGTCTTGTGGCTCCGGCTCCGGGGCTGGTGCAGGGTTTCGATAGGCTTGAACAGCCGACCACGGAACAATGTGAGGTTCTGCAAACAAGTTAAACAAAGAAGAAGCAGGCAAGGTAATAGTCTCAGGATGATGTTTATCAAAGTATAATTTATATTTGAGCTCCCCATTGCGACTCTTAACAAGGAAATCATGCGCTATCATACTCTTATAATCTAAATAAGCGTGGGGCAGTGCCGTTTCTTCTTTCTCCTCATGCCTAATAGGCATTTCAAAATGTTCAGCAAGGCGTGAAGCATAAATGCCTCCAAAGATGGGGCCTTTAGTACGGTTAAGACTTAACCGTCTAGCAACAATCCCACCCATACTAACAGAGTTATCGCGGTATAAACCATGGAGAAAAATAATAATATCAGGAATACGAAGGTTCCCATAGCTCCCGCGTCCAATCAAGCAACGACTAGCAAATAGGGCAAAGTAGCGTAAAATAGGATAATGAATGCTAGTGATCCTTGCATCAGAAACCTTCCTGGTTTCTCCCACCGTGATGGTGTTAACAAAAGCTTCTAATTCGTTACGGTGGGGTTCATCTAGGGTGCCCTCAAAGGGTATTCTGCAAACCTTGTAGAATTCTGCTAATGGCATCTCCTTAACAACGTCATATAAATGAAACTCTACTGTTGAAGGTGATTTCTTAGGGAAAAAGTAGAAGTGTTGCACAAAAGTATTCGTGAGTAAGAGATACTGATGATGTTGGTCATGGAGGAAGTTGGTGAGGCCAACATTCTCAATCAATAAATATAAATCTTCATAAATTCCAGCTCTCCTCAAGAAGTCATCGGAAGGCCATTCACAAGGCCGGACCTCCGCGGTGCGAGGTAAATTAAATTTGGGCTTCTCCTCTTCTTCCTTTTGTTTTTCCTTAGAGCTTCGGCTCGATGAGCCCCTCAAAAGTCTCTTGATTATTTCTGAAACAATCTGAAATTTTTAGTAACTTCAAATAAAAGTGAACCAATTTCAATAAAATTAATAGCAACAACTCCAACAAGTGCCTAGGGCCTATATAAAGCATTGGAACCACTTGGAAACATATAAATTTGGCATGCACGCTCAAGAACATGGTCACCTATGCAGCACAAATTTGCAATGAATAAAGCACTAGAACAAAAACTAATTGGACCAATGGAGGAGTCACATACCAAGGAACAATCTCCCCAAGAAGTTTTGCGAGACGTGCTTTGAGCAAGGAGATCGAAAATCGCAGCAACGGGGGCTGGAACTCGTGCTTGAGTTGGTTTTTTGTGTTTGTGAGAGGCAGAGGAACAAGATGGGTGCAGGAATAAGTGGAGGAGGGCCACCGTGGGCCCACGAGGCAGGGGGGCGCGCCCTCCACCCTCATGGCCAGGTGGCAGCTCCCCCCGTGGTAATTTTTGCACAGTAAATTATCAAATATTCCTGAAAAAATCATATTAAATTGGCATGGCATTCTCAGGACTTTTATTTTCAGGATATTTTTATATTGCACGGATAAATCAGGAAACAGACAGAAAAATACTATTTTGCTTTATTTCTACTAAGTAACAGAAAATATAAAGAGGGTACAGAAGGTTGTGCTTCTAGTTTCATCCATCTCGTGATCATCAAAATGAACCCGCTAACAAGGTTGATCAAGTCTTCTTAACAAACTCATTCCGAATAATCCCAGAACCGGAGAAATTTCGAATAACACTAAGTTACCTCAACGGGGATATGAAAATCCCCAACAATAAGAATATCATACTTTTTCTTGACAGTAGGGAGAGGAAATTCAAAACCTCCAAATATAATCGATGGAACTTTTCCAATAGAGTTGATACTGTAAACTTGAGGTTGTTTCCTTGGAAAGTGTACCGTGTGCTCATTGCCATTAACATGAAAAGTGACATTGCCTTTGGTGCAATCAATAACAGCCCCTGCAGTTTTAAGGAAAGGTCTTCCAAGAATAATAGACATACTATCATCCTCGGGAATATCAAGAATAAGAAAGTCCGTTAAAATGGTAACGTTTGCAACCACAACAGGCACATCCTCACAAATGCCGACAGGTATAGCAGTTGATTTATCAGCCATTTGCAAGGATATTTCAGTAGGTGTCAACTTATTCAAGTCAAGTCTACGATATAAAGAGAGAGGCATAACACTAACATCGGCTCCAAGATCACATAAAGCAGTTTTAACATAATTTCTCTTAATGGAGCATGGTATAGTAGGTACTCCTGGATCTCCAAGTTTCTTCGGTATTCCACCCTTAAAAGTATAATTAGCAAGCATGGTGGAAATTTCAGCTTCATGTATCTTTCTTTTATTAGTAATGATATCCTTCATGTACTTAGCATAAGGATTTGTTTTGAGCACATCAGTTAATCGCATACGCAAAAAGATGGGTCTAATCATTTCAGCAAAGCGCTCAAAATCCTCATCATCCTTTTTCTTGGATGGTTTCAGAGGAAAAGGCATGGGTTTATGAACCCATGGTTCCCTTTCGTTACCATGTTTCCTAGCAACAAAATCTCTTTTATCATAACATTGATTCTTTGATTGTGGGTTATCAAGATCAACAACAGGTTCAACTTCTACATCATTATCATTACTAGGTTGAGCATCAACATGAACATTATCATTAACATTATCACTAGGTTCATGTTCATAACCTGATTGTGTTTCAGCATCAGAAATAGAAATATCATTTGGATTATCTGGTGGTTCAGCAACAGGTTCACTAGAAGTTTGCACAGTCCTATCATTTTTCTTTTTCTTCCTCTTAGAAGAACTAGGTATATCAATATTATTTCTCTGAGAATCTTGCTCGATTCTCTTAGGGTGGCCTTCAGGATACAAAGGTTCCTGAGTCATTCTACCAGTTCTAGTAGCCACTCTGACAGCATAATCATTTTTCTTACTATTCATTTCATCAAGCACTTCTTTCTGAGCTTTAAGTACTTGTTCCACTTGAGTGGTAACCATAGAAGCATGTTTGCTAACAAGTTTAAGTTCACCTCTAATATCAGCCATATAATCACTCAAGCGTTTAATCATAAAGGTATTCTGTTTTAATTATCTACCAAAATAAGCATTAAAGTCATCTTGCTTAAACATTAAGTCATCAAATTCATCCAAGCACTGACTAGCAATTTTATTAGGGGGGACTTCAGCTTTATCATATCTATAGAGAGAATTTACCTTTACTACCTGTGTCGGGATATCGGGAGGTTCTTCATTAAATAAGTAATTGAGATCATATACTTCTTCAACAGGCGGTAAATTAAGAACATGTATTTCTTCAATAGGAGGTAGATTCTTAACATCTTCAGCTTTAATACCTTTTTCTTTCATAGATTTCTTTGCCTCTTGCATATCTTCGGGACTGAGAAATAGAACACCTCTCTTCTTCGGAGTTGGTTTAGGAATAGGCTCAGTAATTGGCTCAGGTACTGGCTCAGGAGGTAGCTCGGGAGGTGCCCAATTATTTTCATTTGCCAACATATTATTCAATAGAATTTCAGCGTCATCCGGTGTTCTTTCCCTGAAAAGAGAACCAGCACAACTATCCAGGTAATCTCTGGAAGCATCGGTTAGTCCATTATAAAAGATATCAAATATTTCAGGTTTCTTAAGAGGGTGATCAGGCAAAGCATTAAGTAACTTGAGAAGCCTCCCCCAAGCTTGTGGGATACTCTCTTCTTCAATTTGCACAAAATTGTATATTTCCCTCAAAGCAGCTTGTTTCTTATGAGCAGGGAAATATTTAGCAGAGAAGTAATAAATCATATCCTGGGGACTTTGCACACAACCAGGATCAAGAGAATTAAACCATTTCTTAGCATCACCCTTTAATGAGAATGGAAATATTTTGAGTAAATAAAGGTGGCACGATCTCAGATTATTAGTAAACAGGGCAGCTATATCATCTAACTTACGAAGATGTGCCACAACAGTTTCAGATTCATAGCCATAAAAAGGATCAGATTCAAGCAAAGTAATTATATCTGGATCAACAGAAATATCATAATAATCCTGATCAGGAACACAGATAGGCGAAGTAGAAAAAGCAGGGTCGGGTCTCATTCTACCTCTAAAAGATTCTTTACTCCACTTAACTAGCAACCTCTTACGTTCACATTTATCCTGGCAAGCAAGAACAACTTCAAAAGATTCATCATTAAAAAGATAACCCTCAGGAATAGAAGGCATAGGTTCATCATCACTAACATCATCGTGTTCAGGTTCAATAATTTCTCTTTCTCTAGACCTAGCAATTTGCTCATCAAGAAATTCACCAAGTGGCACAGTAGTATCAAGCATAGAAGTAATTTCATCATAAGTATCGTCCATAGCAGAACTGGCATCATCAATAACATGCAACATATCAGAATCAATAGCAGTAGTAGGTTTAGGTGTCGCAAACTTACTCATAAAAGAAGGAGAATCTAGTGCAAGGCTAGATGGCAGTCCCTTACCTCCCCTCGTAGTTGAGGGCAAAATAGTAGTTCGATCATCTTTCAAGTTCTTCATAGTGTCTAGCAGATATAAATCCCAAGTGACTCAAAGAATAGAGCTATGCTCCCCGGCAACGGCACCAGAAAAAGGTCTTGATAACCCACAAGTATAGGGGATCGCAACAGTTTTCGAGGGTAGAGTATTCAACCCAAATTTGTTGATTCGACACAAGGGGAGCCAAAGAATATTCTCATGTATTAGCAGCTGAGTCGTCAATTCAACCACACCTGGAAACTTAATATCTGCAGCAAAGTGTTTAGTAGCAAAGTAATATGATAGTGGTGGTAACAGTAACAAAGTAAAGAAAGCAAAAGTAATTTTTTTAGTATTTTTGTAGTGATGATAACAGTAGCAACTGAAAAGTAAATAAGCGTAAACCAGTGTATGGAAAACTCGTAGGCACCGGAACAGTGATGGATAATTATGCAGGATGCGGTTCGTCATGTAACAGTCATAACATAGGGTGACATAGAACTAGCTCCAGTTCATCAATGTAATGTAGGCATGTGTTCCGTATATAGTCATACGTGCTTATGGAAAAGAACTTGCATGACATATTTTGTCCTACCCTCCCGTGGCAGCGGGGTCCTATTGGAAACTAAGGGATATTAAGGCCTCCTTTTAATAGAGAACCGGAACAAAGCATTAGCACATAGTGAATACATGAACTCCTCGAACTATGGTCATCACCGGGAGTGGTGCCGATTATTGTCACTTCGGGGTTGCCGGATCATAACACATAGTAGGTGACTATAGACTTGCAAGATAGGATCAAGAACACACATATATTCATGAAAACATAATAGGTTCAGATCTGAAATCATGGCACTCAGGCCCTAGTGACAAGCATTAAGCATAGCAAAGTCATAGCAACATCAATCTCAGAACATAATGGATACTAGGGATCAAACCCTAACAAAACTAACTCGATTACATGATAAATCTCATCCAATCCATCACCGTCCAGCAAGCCTACGATGCAATTACTCATGCACGGCGGTGAGCACCATGAAATTGGTGATGGAGGATGGTTGATGATGACGACGGCGACGAATCCCCCTCTCCGGAGCCCCGAATGGACTCCGGATCAGCCCTCCCGAGAAAGATTAGGGCTTGGCGGCGGCTCCGTATCGTAAAACATGATGAAACTTTCTCTCTGATTTGTTTCTCCCCGAAAGCCAATATATGGAGTTGGAATTGGCGTCGGAGGGCTACCAGGGGGCCCACGAGGTAGGGCGGCGCGCCCAGGGGGAGGGGAGCGCCCCCACCCTCGTGGACAGGGTGTGGGCCCCCTGGTCTTCATCTTTGGCGAGGATTTTTTATTGTTTATTCTAAGATATTCCGTGGAGTTTCAGGTCATTCCGAGAACTTTTGTTTTCTGCACATAAAACAACACCATGGCAATTCTGCTGAAAATAGCGTCAGTCCGGGTTAGTTCCATTCAAATCATACAAGTTAGAGTCCAAAACAAGGGCAAAAGTGTTTGGAAAAGTAGATACGACGGAGACGTATCACACAACTATCTAGGAAATCCCTAGAAGCATCGGTTAGTCCATTATAGAAGATACCAAATATTTCATTTTTCTTAAGAGGATGATCAGGCAAAGCATTAAGCAATTGGAGCAGCCTCCCCCAAGCTTGTGGGAGACTCTCTTCTTCAATTTGCACAAAGTTAAATTTTCCTGCAAGGCAGCTTGTTTCTTATGAGAAGGGAAATATTTTTCAGAGAGGTAATAAATCATATCCTAGGGACTACGCACACAACCAGGAGTACCAAGCTTTAGCATCACCCTTTAATGAGAACATAAATAACTTGAGAGTATAGTAATGGCGAATCTTCTCATCATGAGCAAAAAGGGTGGCTATGGCCTTCAACTTAGTAAGATGTGCCACAACAGTTTCAGTTTCATAACCATGGAAAGGATCAGATTCAACCAAAGTATTCAACTCTGGGTCGACAGAGAATTCATAATCCTTATCATCAATAAAGATAGTTGAGGTAGCAAACTTAGGATCACATTTCATTCTAGCATTCAAAGATCTTTCTTTATACTTGCATAATAATTTTTCTAGATCATCTCTATCCTTACAAGCAAGAATATCTCTAGTTGCCTCCTCACTCATAGCATAACCTTTCAGTACCTTTGGCAATTCATATCTAGGAGGGCTAGTTCTAGTAGGTGTTTCAAGATTTTCAGTTTCAAGCTCATCATCAGTTTCAACAATATCATGTTGTCTTACTCTAGCAATTTGTTCATCAAGAAATTCACCTAGTGGCACATTATCATCAAGCAAGGTACTAGCACCATCATGAGTAGCATTCATAGTAGAAGTAGCATCATCAATAACTTGCGACATATGAGAATTAATAGCATGTGGTGGTGTTGCAAGTTTACTTATAACAGAAGGTGAATCTAAAGCGAATCTGGATGGCAGTTCCTTACCTCCATTCGTCTTAGAGGGAAAAATCTTAGTCTTAGCATCCTTCAGATTCTTCACAGTGATAAATTGATAATAATCCCAAGTGACTCAACAAATATAGATATGCTCCCCGACAATGGTGCCAGAAAAAGGTCCTGATAACCCACAAGTATGTGGGATCGCAACAGTTTTCGAGGGCAGAGTATTCAACCCAAATTTATAGATTCTACACAAGGGGAGACAAAGAATATTTGCAAGTATTAGTAGCTGAGTTGTCAATTAAACCACACATGCAGATTAATTATCTGCGACAAAGTGCTCAGTAGCAAAGTAGTATGATAGTTTTGATAGCAGTAGCAACAGCAATAGTGATTGTAAGAGTAATAGCAGTGATTTTATAGCACTAATGATAGCAGCAGCAGTAGTAACTTAGCAAGAACAATATAAGGTAAATTCGTAGGCATTGGATCGGTGATTCGTTGGATAATATTCATCATGAGACAGTCATAACCTAGGGCAATACAGCACTAGCTCCAGTTCATAAATATAATGTAGGCATGTATGCTGTAAATAGTCATACGTGCTTATGGAAAGAACTTGTATGACACCTTTTGTCCTAGCCTTCCATGGCAGCGGGGTCCTATTGGAAACTAAGGGATATTAAGGCCTCCTTTTAATAGAGAATCGGAACAAAGCATTAGCACACGGTGAATACATGAACTCCTCAAACTACAACCATCATCGGGAGTGGTCCCGACTATTGTCACTCCGGGGTTGCCGGATCATAACATGTAGTAGGTGACTATAACTTGCAAGATCGGATCTAGAACATGGATATAATGGTGATAACATAAACAGTTCAGATTTGAAATCATGGCACCCGGGCCCAAAGTGACAAGCATTAAGCATGGCAAAGTCATAGCAACATCAATCTCAGAACATAATGGATACTAGGGATCAGGCCTAACAAAACTAACTCGATTACATGATGAATCTCATCCAACTCCTCACCGACCAGCGAGCCTACGAAGGAATTAGTCACTCCTGGTGGGGAGCATCATGGAATTGGCGATGGAGAAGGGTTGGTGATGACGAAGATTGAAGATCCCCCTCTTCGAAGTCCCAAACGGACTCCAGATCTGTCCTCCTGATGAAGAACAGGAGACACGAGCGGCTCCATCTCGTGAAACACGGTAATTCTTTCTCCCTCATTTTTTTCTGGAAAAATAGGATTTTATAGCATTGGTTTCAGGGTCTGCGGGGCCACCAGGTGGGGACAACCCACCTGGGTGCGCCTGGAGGGGGTGGCGCCGCCCTGGTGGGTTATGCCCACCCAGGTTCCCCCTACGGTGGTTCTTGACTCTAGAAATTCTCTTTTATTGTATAAAAATTCCTCACAAAGTTTCATTCCATTCCGAGAACTTTTATTTCTGCACAAAAACAACACCATAGTAGCTCTGCTAAAAACAGCGTCAGTCCGGGTTAGTTTCATTCAAATCATGCAAATTTGAGTCCAAAACAAGAGGAGAAGCGTTAAGAAAAGTAGATACAACGGAGACGTATCAATGATGGTGCCGAAAATTGTGCTCAAGTGTTAGAAGAAGAATTCAATAAAATGTTTGGCATAAAATCTTTGAATTATGAGCATGATTACAATGTTATTAGTATGAATTCTTTGAATATCCATGAGGCTAATGATATGCAAAGCTACAAGCTTGGGGATGCTATATTTAATGAAGATGATATTTTTAGTCCCCCAAGTTTTAATGAGAAAATTTATTATGATGATAGCATGCCTCCTATTTATGATGATTATATTGATGAAAGTGGGTTTGGAAGAGTGTCAACCCTAGGAATTAATGATCCCACTATTTTGGAGGGTGTTGAATCTTTTCACAATATTGATAAAAGTGGATTTGGAGAGGTCATGACTTTATTTAGTGATGAATCCACTATTTTGGAAGAGGTTCCAATTGATTATGAGAACAAAGTTTCTATCTATGATGATGATTGTGACAACATGTATGCTATAAAGAATAATGATAACCATGAAACATGTCATCATGATTTTAATTTTCAATTAGATTATGCCTCACATGATAGTTATTTTGTTGAGTTTGCCCCGACTACTATTGATGAGAATAAATTAGCTTATGAGGAGAGTAATAAAATTTCTATGCTTGTGGATCATGAAAAGAATGCTTTATGTGATAGTTATATTGTTGAATTCATTCATGATGGTACTGAAAATTACTATGATGGGGGAACATATGCTTGTAGGTATTGCAATAATATCAAGTTTCCTCTCGATGTCTTGAAAATCTTGAAGTTTTGCTTGTTTTGCCTTCCTATGCTTGTTGATTCTTGTTCCCATAAATCATTTGCTCACAAAATGCCTATGCATAGGAAATGGGTTAGGCTTAAATGTGCTAGTCATATGCTTCATCATTCTCTCATTATGTTTCAATTCTTATCTTTCATGTGAGAATCATTGAAATCACCATTCCTAGCTAAAAAGGCATTAAAGAAAGCGCTTGTTGGGAGACAAACCAACATTTATACCTACTGTTTTTGTGTGTTCACATGATTAGGCTAATGTAGTAATCATTTTTTATAGCTTTTGTTTCACTTCAATAAAGTGCCAAGTTAGACCTTTGGGATGATCTATGGTGATAGTTGATTTGATCTTGCTGAAAAACAGAAACCTTTTGCTCATTGCCAGAATTTTAAAAAATCACATAAACTTGCTTTTGATCTATAGTTTTTACACAAGATTGATATAAAAATTGCATCTGCTATCCTAATTTTTCAGAATTTTTGGAGTTACATAAGTATGGAAAGTTTCCAAATTACTACAAACTGTTCTGTTTTTGACAGATTATGTTTACATTCTGTTGTTTGCTTATTTCTATGAATCTATGAGTAGTATCGGAGGGTATGAACCATGGAGAAGTTGTAATACAGTAGATATAACACCAATACAAATTTAGAATGAGTTCACAACAGTATCTAAGTGGTGATTTGCTTTATTATACTAACGGAGCTTACGAGTTTTCTGTTGAGTTTTGTGTTGTGAAGTTTTCAAGTTTTGGGTGAAGTTTCGAGGGACTAGGGAATAAGGTGTGGCAAGACCATAGAGCATGATTTATTTATTGATTGTCTTCCTTATGAGTGGTGGTCGGGCAGGAGCAATGGTATTTTCCTACCAATCTATGCCCCTAGGAGCATGCGTGTAGGACTTTGTTTCAATAGCTAATAGACTTTTGCAATGAGTATGTGAGTTCTTTATGACTAATGTTGAGTCCATGGATTATACGCACTCTCACCCTTCCACCATTGCTAGCCTCTCTAGTAGCGCGCAACTTTCGTCGGTGCATTAAATCCACCATATATCCTTCCTCGAAACAACCACCATACCTACCTATTATGGCATTTCCATAGCCATTCTGAGATATATTGTCATGCAACTTCCACCGTTACGTTTTATTATGACACATACCATCACTGTCATATTGCTTTGCATGATCATGTAGTTGGCATAGTATTTGTGGCGAAGCCACCATTCATATTGTTTATATACATGCCACTCTTGATCATTGTACATCCCGGTACACCGCCGGAGGCATTCACATAGAGTCATATCTTTTGCTCTAGTATTGAGTTGTAATTCTTGAGTTGTAAGTAAATCAAAGTGTGATGATCATCATTATTAGAGCATTGTCCCATGTGAGGAAAGGATGATGGAAACTATGATTCCCTCACAAGTTGGGATGAGGAACCGGACGAAAAAAAGAGGCCAAAGAGCCCAAACAAAAAAAGAGGCCAAAGAGCCCAAAATAAAAAAATGAGAGAAAAAGAGAGAAGGGGCAATGTTACTATCCTTTTTACACACTTGTGCTTCAAAATAGCATCATGATCTTCATAATAGAGAGTCTCATATTTTGTCACTTTCATGTACTAGTGGGAATTTTTTTCATTATAGAACTTGGCTTGTATATTCCAATGATGGGCTTCCTCAAATTTCCCTAGGTCGTCGCAAACAAGCGAGTTGGATGCACACCCACTTAGTTTGTTTTTGAGATTTCATACACTTATAGCTTTGGTGCATCCGTTGCATGGAAATCCCTAGTCACTTGCATCGATATGATGGGCATCTCCATAGCCCATTAATTTGCCTAGTTGATGTGAGATTTTCTCCTACTTTTGTCTTCTCCACAACCACCATATTCTATTCCACCTATAGTGTTATATCCATGGCACATGCTCATGTATTGCGTGAAAGTTGAAAAAGTTTGAGAACATCAAATGTCGGTGTACTTAAGTATGGGCTTTTCTGTACCCCTTACTTGTGCACGGGCAGTTGTACCCGCACCTGTGGCGAGGACTTGGTGGGGCATTAGACGGAAAAATACAAGACTACCAATACAAGCATTCAAGCCACTGAATACAGAGCAAAAGATAAGCTAGGCCTCCCCCAGCAACACCATTGCCGAGGCAGCTTACGTAGCCCCAGCAAGACCCTTGCTGGGGCGGATTGCGAAGCACCAGCAAGGCCGCAACCCTTAAGGCTGAGATCTTTGACACCATCAACAACATCAAGGCCAAGGCTCGGGGGGCGCGTGCACAGTAGCATGCAGATCTTTGTGAAGACTGGTGGCCTGCTAGTCTATGCAGAGACAAGAAGACAAGGACCCCTGACAAGGCCTTTGCCGGTGACGACTCCGAGGCCCCGGCAAGACGCTTGCCAGGGACAATTGCGGGGCCATAGTCTGGCCCGCACCCGACAAAGTTTCTCCACCTCATCGTTGTTCCAGCGTGACGACCAGCTTGCCAACTAGACAGATGCCTGCGTGGCAGCATGCAGATTCTAGGGAAACTAAGCAAGCACCTGTGTGGTGGCATGCAGATCTTCATGAAGGTCCTTCCACAACGCCAGCACAACGGCTAGCAGCCAGCCTGGCGCTGCATGCCTCGTCATCCTAGACGCATGTCAGGACGGGGAGAGGCGGCGACGGACAGGACGGGTTCCATTACCGTCCCATATAAAGCTAGAGGGAATGTAAGCATTGCATTAAATGTGTTTATCCTACGATGTAAGGGATAAACTTGTACACTAGAGCTACTTTACACCTCATGTGTGCCACTATGGCGACCCCTTTGACATATAAAAGGAGGCTTGAGGCGTATTGGAGGAGGATTCGGATTTTTTGGACTGGGCATGCACCGCAGCTAGTCTAAGAACTCAGGAACACTAAATATACACCCAAAAGCAGGACCAGGGTTTTGCGCTCCTCAACGGCCCAAACCTGGGTAAAAACCCCTCACGCTGATCACCAGACCTGCTTTTTTTGCAACTCTCTCCCCGCAAACCGTAGAAGGGCTCTGCTACGTCTTGAGCTTGCGTTGGTTTTCCTTGAAGAGGAAAGGGTGATGCAGCAATAGTAGCGTAAGTATTTCCCTTAGTTTTTTAGAACCAAGGTGTCAATCCAGTAGGAGGCTCCTCAAAAGTCCCACGCACCTACACAAACAAATAAAGAACTCGCAACCAACACAATAAAGGGGTTGTCAATCCCTTCACGGCCACTTGCGAAAGTGAGATCTGATAGAGATAGTATGATAAGATAAATATATTGTTAGTATTTTATAATATAGATTGGAAAAGTAAAGAAGTAGATTGAAAGCTTATATGATAAAAGATAGACCCGGGGGCCATAGGTTTCACTAGTGGCTTCTCTCAAGATAGCATAAGTATTACGGTGGGTGAACAAATTATTGTCAAGCAATTGATAGAAAAGCGAATAATTATGAGATTATCTAGGCATGATCATGTATATAGGCATCACGTCCGCGACAAGTAGACCAACTCATGCCTGCATCTACTACTATTACTCCACACATCGACCGCTATCCAGCATGCATCTAGAGCATTAAGTTCATAAGAACAGAGTAACGCATTAAGAAAGATGACATGATGTAGAGGGATAAACTCATGCAATATGATATAAACCCCACCTTTTTATCCTCGATGGCAACAATACAATACGTGCCTTGCAACCCTTATTGTCACTGGGTAAGGACACCGCAAGATTGAACCCAAAGCTAAGCACTTCTCCCATTGCAAGAAAGATAAATCTAGTAGGCCAAACCAAACTGATAATTCGAAGAGACTTGCAAAGATAACTCAATCATACATAAAAGAATTAAGAGGAGATTCAAATATTTCTCATAGATAAACTTGATCATAAACCCGCAATTCATCGGATCTCGACAAACACACCGCAAAAGGAGTTACATCGAATAGATCTCCACAAGAGAGGGGGAGAACATGGTATTGAGATCCAAAAAGAGAGAAGAAGCCATCTAGCTAATAACTATGGACCCGAAGGTCTGTGGTAAACTACTCACAACTCATCGGAAGGGCTATGGTGATGCTGTAGAAGCACTCCATGGTCGATTCCCTCTCCGGCGGAGCGCCAGTGAAGGCTCCAAGATGGGATCTTGCGGATACAGAAGGTTACGACGGTGGAAATTGTTTTTCGTTGGCTCCTTGGATGTTTTCGGGGTACGTGGGTATATATAGGAGGAAGAAGTAGGTCGGTGGCCGCCCGAGGGGCCCACGAGATAGGGGGCGCCCTGTAGGGGTGGGCACGCCCTCCACCCTCGTGGCCGCCTCGGCTGGTTCTTGACTTGCACTCCAAGTCCTCTGGATCATGTTCATTCCAAAAATCACGCTCCCGAAGGTATCATTCCGTTTGGACTCCGTTTGATATTCTCGAAATACTAAAATAGGCAAAAAAAAACAGCAATACGGGCTGGGCCTCTGGTTAGTAGGTTAGTCCCAAAAATGATATAAATGTGTAAAATAAAGCCCATAAACATCCAAAAGGGATAATATAATAGCATGGAACAATCAAAAATTATAGATATGTTGGAGATGTATCAAGCATCCCCAAGCTTAATTCCTGCTCGTCCTCGAGTAGGTAAATGATAAAAACAGAATTTTTGATGTGGAATGCTACCTAGCATAATTCTCAATGTAATTTTCTTTATTGTGGCATGAATGTCCAGATACAAATGATTCAAAATAAAAGTTCATATTGACATATGAAATAGTAATACTTCAAGCATACTAATCAAAGCAATCATGTCTTCTCAAAATAACATGGCTAAAGAAAGTTAACCCTACAAAATCATATAGTCTGGCTGTTGCTCTATCTTCATCACACAAAGTATTTAATCATGCACAACCCCGATGACAAGCCAAGCAATTGTTTCATAGTTTAGTAATCTCAAACTTTTTCAACTTTCACGCAATATATGAGCGTGAGCCATGGACATAGCACTATACGTGGAATAGAATGGTGGTTGTGGAGAAGACAAAAAAGGAGAAGATAGTCTCACATCAACTAGGCGTATCAACGGGCTATGGAGATGCCCATTAATAGATATCAATGTGAGTGAGTAGGGATTGCCATGCAACGGATGCACTAGAGCTATAAATGTATGAAAGCTCAACAAAAGAAACTAAGTGGGTGTGCATCCAACTCGCTTGCTCACGAAGACCTAGGGCATTTTGAGGAAGCCCATCATTGGAATATACAAGCCAAGTTCTATAATGAAAAATTCCCACTAGTATATGAAAGTGACAACATAGGAGACTCTCTATCATGAAGATCATGGTGCTACTTTGAAGCACATGTGTGGTAAAAGGATAGTAGCATTGTCCCTTCTCTCTTTTTCTCTCATTTTTTTTCTTTTCTTTTTTCTTCTCTTTTTTTTCTTTTTTTCCTTTTTTTTCTTTTGGCCTTTCTCCTTTTTTTCTTTTGGCCTTTCTCTTTTTTTTGGCCTTTCTCTTTTTTTTCTTTTTTTCTTTTTGTAAAGTCCGAAGTCTCATCCCGACTTGTGGGGGAATCATAGTCTCCAGCATCCTTTCCTCACTGGGACAATGCTTTAATAATGACGATCATCACGCTTTTATTTACTTATAACTCAAGAATTACAACTCAGAACTTAGAACAAGATATGACTCTATATGAATGCCTTTGGCGGTATACCGGGATATGCAATGAATGAAGAGTGACATGTATGGAAATTATGAAGGTGGCCTTGCCACAAATACGATGTCAACTACATGATCCTGCAAAGAGCAATATGACAATGATGATGCGTGTCATATAAACGGAATGGTGGAAAGTTGCATGGGAAAATATCTCGGAATGGCTATGGAAATGCCATAATAGGTAGGTATGGTGGCTGTTTTTAGGAAGGTATATGGTGGGTGTATGGTACCGGCAAAAGTTGCGCAGCACAAGAGAGGCTAGCAATGGTGGAAGGGTGAGAGTGAGTATAATCCATGGACTCAACATTAGTCAAAAGAACTCATATACTTATTGCAAAAATATACAAGTCATCAAAAACAAAGTATTACGTGCATGCTCCTAGGGGGATAGATTGGTAGGAAAAGACCATCGCTCGTCCTCGACCGCCACTCATAAGGAAGACAATCAATAAATAAAATTGTGCTCCAACTTCATCACAAAGCGGTTCACCATACGTGCATGCATGCTACGGGAATCACAAACTTAAACACAAGCATTATTTAAATTCATAATCACCCAACTAGCATGACTTTAATATCACTACCTCCATATCTCAAAACAATTATCAAGTATCGAATTGATCATAGCATCCAATTCACTTCCTATGATAGTTTTTTATTATACCCAACTTGGATGCCTACCATTCTAGGACCAATTTTATAACCATAGCAAACACCATGCTGTTCTAAGAGACTCTCAAAATAATATAAGTGAAGCATGAGAGACTAGCAATTTCTACAAAATTAAGCCACCGCCGTGCTCTAAAAGATATAAGTGAAGCACTAGAGCAAAAATTGTCAAGCTCAAAAGATATAAGTGAAGAACTAAAGCGAAAACTATCAAGCTCAAAAGATATAAGTGAAGCACATAGCATATTCTAATAAATTTCAATCAAGTGGGCTTCTCCCAAAAGGTGTGTACATCAAGGATGATTGTGGAAAACAAAAGCAAATACTAATATCATACACGACGCTCCAAGAAAAACACATATCATGTGGTGAATAAAAATATAGCTCCAAGTAAAGTTACCAATGAACGAAGACGAAAGAGGGGATGCCTTCCGGGGGCATCCCCAAGCTTAGGCTTTTGGCTACTCTTGAATATCTTGGGGTGCCATGGGCATCCCCAAGCTTAGGCTTTTGCCACTCCTTATTCCATAGTCCATCAAATCTTTACCCAAAACTTGAAAACCTAACAACACAAAACTCAACAGGAAATCTCATAAGCTTCGTTAGTGAAAGAAAGCAAAACCACCACATAAATTACTGTAATGAACTCATTATTTATTTATATTGGTGTTAAACCTACTGTATTTCAAGTTCTTTATGGTTCATACCACTTAATACTAGCCATAGATGCATCAAAATAAGCAAACAACACACGAAAAACAGAATCTGTCAAAAACAGAACAGTCTGTAGCAATCTGTAACTAACGCAAACTTCTGGAACTCTAAAAATCCTACCAAAATAGTAAGTCCTGGAAACAATTTCTATTGATCTACAGCAAAAATAATCAACGCAAAAGCACGTTCCTGTGATTTAAAAAAACTAATTTCGTGCGTGCAAAGTTTCTGTTTTTCAGCAGAATCAAATTAACTATCACCGTAGGTTATCCTATAGGTTCTACTTGGCACAAACACTAACTAAAACATAAAAACACATCTAAACAGAAGGTATATGAAAAATTTATTACTAAACAGAAACAAAAACAAAAAACACAAAGAAAATTGGGTTGCCTCCCAACTAGCGCTATCGCTTAACGCCCCTAGCTAGGCATAAAAGCGAAGATAGATCTTAGTAGTGCCATCTTTGGCACTCAATTCATAAGTAGCTCGCATGATAGATTCATAAGGTAATTTGACTTTCTTTCTTGGAAAGTGCTCCATGCCTTTCCTTAATGGAAATTGGAATCTAATATTCCCTTCCCTCACATCAATAATCGCGCCAATCGCTCTAAGGAAAGGTCTACCAAGAATAATAGGGCAAGAAAGATTGCAATCTATATCAAGAACGATAAAATCTACGGGCACCAAATTTATATTTGCAACAATGAGAACATCATTGATCCTTCCCATTGTCTTTTTAATGGTGGAATCCGCAAGGTGCAAATTTAAAGAGCAATCATCAAGATCATGGAAACCTAGAATATCACATAAAGTTTTCGGAATCGTGCAAACACTGGCACCCAAATCACACAAAGGAAAACACTCATGATCTTTAATTTTAATCTTTATAGTAGGTTCCCACTCATAATTAAGTTTTCTAGGTATAGAAACTTCCAAATTAAGTTTTTCATCATAAGATTGCATCAAGGCATCAACGATATGTTTGGTAAAAGCTTTATTTTGACTATAATCATGAGCAGAATTAACAACGGGTTGCAACAAGGAAATACAACCTTATAAAGAACAATTATCATAATCAAATTCCTTGAAATCCGAGATAGTGGGTTCAATGCTATTTAAAGTCATGACCTCTCCAATCCCACTTTTACCAAATTTAGCATCAAGAACAAAAAACTCCAAATTATTGGGACGCCTTCTAACTAAAGTTGACTCATCTCCAGTCCCATTATTATTAAGATTCATATTGCAAATCAAAGATATAATAGGGGACACATCAATAACTTTAAGATCTTCATCATTATTTTTATTGAAACTAGAAGAGCACGCCTTTACAAAGCAATCTTTCTTAGCACGCAATCTAGTGTTTCTCTCCTTGCACTCGTCAATGGAAATTCTCATTGCTTTGAGAGAATCATTGATATCATGCTTAGGAGGAGTAGATCTAAGTTTAAGAGAATCAACATCAAGTGAAAGTCTATCAACGTTCCTAGCCAAATCATCAACTTTGAGCAATTTTTTCTCAAGCAAGGCATTAAAATTCTTTTGAGAAATCATAAATTCTTTCACACTATTCTCAAAATCAAAGGGTATATTATTAAAATTACCATAAGAATTATTGTAGGAATTTCCATAATTATTAGAGGAATTACTAGGGAACGGTCTAGGATTAAAGTTTCCTCTATAAGCATTGTTTCCAAAACTATTCCTACCAACAAAATTCATATCCATAGATTCATTATTATTCTCAATCAAAGTAGACAAAGGCATATCATTGGGATCAAGAGGAGCATTCTTAGTAGCAAAAAATTTCATAAGTTCATCCATCTTTCCACTCAAAACATTAATTTCTTCTATAGCATGCACTTTTTTACTAGTAGATCTTTCGGTGTGCCATTGAGAATAATTAGCCATAATATTATCAAGAAGTTTCGTAGCATCTCCTAAAGTCATTTCCATAAAAGTGCCTCCCGCAGTCGAATCTAAAACATTTCTAGAAGCAAAGTTCAAACCGGCATAAAATTTTTGTATGATCATCCATAAATTCAAACCATGAGTAGGGCAATTGCGAATCATCAATTTCATTCTTTCCCAATATTTGGCAACATGCTCATGATCAAGTTGTTTAAAATTCATAATATCATTCCTAAGATTGATAATCTTAGTGGGAGGAAAATATTTAGAGATAAAAGCATCTTTGCACTTATTCCAAGAATCAATACTATTTTTAGGCAAAGACGAAAACCAAACTTTAGCACGATCTCTAAGTGAAAACGGAAATAACTTCAATTTAACAATATCATTATCCGTATGTTTCTTATTTTGCATATCGCACAAATCAACAAAGTTGTTTAGATGGTAGTGGCATCTTCACAAGGAAGGCCGGCGAATTGATCTTTCATAACAAGATTCAACAAAGCAGTATTGATTTCACAAGACTCAACATCATTAAGAGGAGCAATCGGAGTACTAAGGAAATCATTATTATTGGTATTGGAAAAATCACACAATTTGGTATTATCTTGCGCCATGGCAACAAGTAATCCAACACACAAGCAAATAGAAAAAGGCAATTGAAAAAGAGAGGAGAAGATTGGGAAAGAGACGGCAAATAAAACGACAAGGGTGAAGTGGGGGAGAGGAAAACAAGAGGAAAATGGCAAATAATGTAAATGCGAAGGAGATGAGTTTGTGATGGGTACTTGGTATGTCTTGAATTGAGCGAAGACCTCCCCGGCAACGGCGCCAGAAATCCTTCTTGCTACGTCTTGAGCTTGCGTTGGTTTTCCTTGAAGAGGAAATGGTGATGCAGCAATAGTAGCGTAAGTATTTCCCTCAGTTTTTGAGAACCAAGGTATCAATCCAGTAGGAGGCTCCTCAAAAGTCCCACGCACCTACACAAACAAACAAAGAACTCGCAACCAACGCAATAAATGGGGTTATCAATCCCTTCACGGCCACTTGCGAAAGAGAGATCTGATAGAGATAGTATGATAAGATAAATATATTTTTGGTATTTTATAATATAGATTGGAAAAGTAAAGAAGTAGATTGAAAGCTTATATGATAAAAGACAGACCCGGGGGCCATAGGTTTCACTAGTGGCTTCTCTCAAGATAGCATAAGTATTATGGTGGGTGAACAAATTACTATCGAGCAATTGATAGAAAAGCGAATAATTATGAGATTATCTAGGCATGATCATGTATATAGGCATCACGTCCACGACACGTAGACCAACTTCTTCCTGCATCTACTACTATTACTCCACACATCGACCGCTATCCAGCATGCATCTAGAGTATTAAGTTCATAAGAACATAGTAACGCATTAAGAAAGATGACATGATTTAGAGGGATAAACTCATGCAATATGATATAAACCCCATTTTTTTATCCTTGATGGCAACAATACAATACGTGCCTTGCAACCCTTATTGTCACTGGGTAAGGACACCGCAAGATTGAACCCAAAGCTAAGCACTTCTCCCATTGCAAGAAAGATCAATCTAGTAGGCCAAACCAAACTGATAATTCGAAGAGACTTGCAAAGATAACTCAATCATACATAAAAGAATTCAGAGGAGATTCAAATATTTCTCATAGATAAACTTGATCATAACCCACAATTCATCGGATCTCGACAAACACACCGCAAAAAGAGTTACATCGAATAGATCTCCACAAGAGAGGGGGAGAACATGGTATTGAGATCCAAAAGGAGAGAAGAAGACATCTAGATAATAACTATGGACCTGAAGGTCTGGGGTAAACTACTCACAACTCATCGGAAGGGCTATGATGTTGATGTAGAAGCCCTCCGTGGTTGATTCCCCCTCCGATGGAGAGCCGGCGAAGGCTCCAAGATGGGATCTCACGGATACAGAAGGTTACGACGGTGGAAATTGTTTTTCGTTGGCTCCTTGGATGTTTTCAGGGTACGTGGGTATGTATAGGAGGAAGAAGTAGGTCGGTGGCCGCCCGAGGGGCTCACGAGATAGGGGGCGCGCCCTGTAGGGGTGGGCGCGCCCTCCACCCTCGTGGCCGCCTCGGCTGCTTCTTGACTTGCACTCCAAGTCCTCTGGATCACGTTCGTTCCAAAAATCACGCTCTGGAAGGTTTCATTCCGTTTGGACTCTGTTTGATATTTCTTTTCTTCGAAATACTGAAATAGGAAAAAAAACAGCAATACGGGTTGGGCCTCCGGTTAGTAGGTTAGTCCCAAAAATGATATAAATGTGTAAAATAAAGCCCATAAACATCCAAAAGGGGTAATATAATAGCATGGAACAATCAAAAATTATAGATATGTTGGAGAAGTATCAGGCTCCTTGTGATCCCGTAGGTGTCGTTTCCCCGACATCTTTGGCGCGCCAGGTAGGGGGTAGAAGTTTTGAAATCTGGTCTAGTAGTTAGTGCAACAGTTTCTTCATCACCATGGCTCCGAAGAAGAAGACGATCATGATGATCGGTTCGTCTGGAGTCGGTCTGCCCGTGCCAGCGCGAACGGGCGACGTGGCAACCGCTGGTGGTGGAAGAGATCAAGATCAACCATGCCATTCTGGTACCAGAATCCAGGCGTGCGGCGTCATCCATAGCAGCGACGACGATCCGCGCACCACCGCATGCAAGGACGGACCCGTGCTGCCTACGGGCGCCACGGGGACCTCCAAGGGTAGGAAGACAACTCCGCCGACGCACGCACCACGGCCCTCCCAGGTCATGCTCGATGAGAAGTGCCTCGACGTTGGTGACCTCGGGCGTCGTCTCAGCAAGAGCCCTCAGCATCATTCTCAAGATGCGCAGGCAGACATGTATTCCAAGATGTTGGTGAAAAAAGCGCGTGGCCGCGGAACCATGACGGAACTCCTTCTAACGTAGTTAGAAGTCCGAGCTCCTCCCATTCCTCGTGCTTGTCTCTGCCACCGACGCGAGCAGAAGCATTGGCACGAGCGCAGCTACTCCTCGACTTTCCTCCTGCTGCGGAGAGGCAAGAAGAATGGAGGGCTGCTATACAAAGCCTTATTGGCCACGCCAACAGGGATGGCCACCAGGAGGCGAGTCCCTTGCGGCGCCGGACCGCTGAGCCGGCGCACATTGTTAGCGGAAGGGTTGGAGGCGCTGCAACCACGGTGCACTCCCCTCCACCACGGCAGCGGCACTCGCCAGCTCGTCAGGTTGATGCCCGTGATAACATGTCCATGGCGTCGTCCGATCCACGAGCACGTCGCAATCAACGTCTAGTTCTTCGGGAACGGCTCAAGGAGGACGCCCGGACCACCATCGAGCGGCAATGGGAAGCGCGCCACCAATCTGATAGGCATGCAGGGCCCACCGTGTACAAGCCTGTGCCGGGGGATGCTGACGACTTGCCTTATGCAATGACATGTCCAGCGTTTACCAATGAGTTGTGGCAGTTTGAGTGGCCCATAACCCGCACGTTCAAACCAGAGGTCCCGGAGAAGTACGATGGCAAGACCCATCCGTCCGAGTTCCTGAGCGTTTATACCATTGCGATGCAAGCTGCCGGGGCTCGGGACGACAAGGTGCTCGCCAACTATTTCCCGTTGGTGCTCAAGCCCAACACCAGGTCATGGCTGAGGCACCTGTCAATAGATTCCATCTCCTCTTGGTCGGATATGTGCCACAAGTTTGTTGGCGTCTTCACTGGAGGCCACATAGCTCCTGGCCAAGCAAGTGATTTGCATGTCATCCCCCAGAAGGATGGCAAATGCTTGCGCAAGTACATACAGAGATTCAGCCGGGTGCAATATAACATCCCCGATGTTCATCCCGCTGTTGTCATCAGCGCATTCCATTAGAATGTGTGCAATCGTAAGATGCGCAAAGAGCTAGTGATGAACAAGGTTACGAACGTTGGCGAGCTTTATGTTCTGGCTGACAGGTGTGCCCGAGCTAAAGAAAGAAGGAAGTACCCCGACGAAGACGCCGATGCAGGAAGTGACTCTGAAGATGAGGACGTCGTCGCCCCGGCAAAGAAAGGCCGACGACACAACAGGAAGCGCAAAGGTAAGACGGTGCTTGCTGTCGAGGAATCCGGTGATCCCGGCACCGCCAAGAAGGCCAAGGTTGACGACCCCGGCAAGGAGATTGTCGGGTGCGATGCCTGCTGAGCCCTGGCGGCTGACGGCAAGCCAGAGGACTCCGACAGGCAATATTGCAAGATTCACCGCACCAAAGGCCATGACCTCCAAAACTGCCATCAAGTTGAGCAACTGATGGAAAAGCAGAGGGCTGAGTATGAGAGACGGGACAAAGAGAAGGTCCAAGATGGTTCTGAGGGATCCGGCAAGAAGCGCGGGGCGGTCGAGGAGGTTGCCGCAGCAAAGACAAGCAACAAGAGAGGCCTGCTCGAGGTTGCGACAAGAAAGAGGGAGACGATAATCCTGATGATGACTATGAGTCCAGCGAGCATGAGTTTCAGAAAGCTACGGAGGTTAGAGCATCTCCACTCCTTGGCACCCCCAGGAGGCATTTCTTTCGCCCCTTGGGGGGCTGCCGGTGAATTTTTTTGCCTGGGGGCATAAATCATTCCACTCGTTGTGCCCCCCAGGAGCAGTGTTGAGGCTCAAGTAGGCAGCGGTATTTCGTTGAGCACGCTCCGGTGCATACAGGCCCTGCTCACGGTGCAGTTCCTCCATTTGGAGAGGTCAGGGGAGGAAGCGAGTCCGGTGAGGTCGTGCTCCATGTACTAGAAGACGGGGTATATGCTGGCGGAGGAGCGGGAGGTGATGATGGTGCCGGCACCGTGGCTGCGGGGATGCAGATAGGGCGGCAGCAGCAAGAGCAATACGCAGAGCGTGGCGGAGCTCGCTGGCGTGTGAAGCATGGCGGAGCTCGCGGGCGCCGTGGGCGCGGGTGGGCTTGCGGCGGGGCAGGTCGTGGACCTCGCCAGGGAGGGCGCCGACGTCGGCCTCGCCACGCTGGAGTACATCCACGTGCACAAGATGGTGTGGCTCCTACCGCTGTCGCCTCTCGACACAGCGGTGATCTTGGCCCCATCAGCGCAGTGCGGCGGGTACACGTCTGGGGCGCCGACGACGCCGAGGCGTATGATGCCCCACCCGGCGGGCGGCGGCGCAGACCCCGTGCTCCGGCGCGGCCGCGAGCGCAGCTGCGGCGACAGGCTCGGGTGCGCGTAGAACAGGCTGCTCAACAGGGACCTCCGTGACGGCGCGGTGGCGTGGTCGGAGGAGGCGCTCTTGGACGAGTGGCTCCGGCTGACGCAGCCGTTGGAACTCGCGCTCTAGCAGTCGGAGCGCGAGCCGAAGCCCGCGGTGGACTTGATGGACTCGGACCGCGGAAGCAGTACAACGGTGGAGGCGTCGACGGAGGCGGTCGACGAGGGGCGGAGTGGGAGGAGCTTGTCGTGGGAGAAGAGCTCGTCAGCCACGCACATGTCGTCGGTCGCAGGGAGCACGGCGGCGAGGTTGAGGCGACCGGGCTGCAGGGAGAACGGCGGCGAGGCTGAGGCGGCTGGGCGGCTGGGCGTGGGCGGCCCTCCAGCGACGGACACGAGAGCGGAGAGGCGTGCCAGGCAGCGGGGACAGGAGCGAAGGGCTTCCATGTCGTGTCTGCGTGTGTGCGTGGAGGGAGAGAGAGAGTGGAGGAAGCACGTGGGTGGGCCAGTGAGGGGACAGGAGGGAGACGCTGGCAGGTGGGCCAGCGCCTAAAACGGCAAAATTAGGCCCCCCAGGAGCCCCCCAGCGCGCTGGGTGTTGCGTGGGCCTGCCGGCGCTGTTTTTTGCTTTTGCCGGCGAAAAACGAGCAGTTGGGGGCATGACTGGGGCGTTTTTTGCCCGCCGGCGCCTAAAAAGTGGCTTGGGGAGGCTTCTTGGGGGCCCTAGTGGAGATGCTCTTATGTGTGTTAATGGAGGTGCATTGTTGCATTCTTCCCACCGTCAACTTAAACAAGGGGCGTGTGAGTATTTTATCAGCTCCCTCTTGCAGGGGGCTAGATCAAGGTATTCTGGTAGCAAGCAAAGTGAAACAAAAGAAGAAGGTGGTCAGCACCTGGTTTATTTTGTCTGCTCCCTCTTGCAGGGGGCTAGATTAAGGTATTCTGGTATGCAGAAGCTTCTTTTCGGCCTTCTTATGGCCTCGAGAAAGCTGTGTCACTATTTCTAAGCACATGAGATCACCGTCGTCACTCGCCTCCCGTTGCAATGGATCTTGCACAACCCAGATGCAACCGGGAGGATTGTGGAGTGGGTGTTGGAACTGTCAAGCTTTGGTCTCAAGTTTGAAAGCACTTTGACAATTAAGAGCAGAGCCTTGGCAGAATTCATAGCAGAATGGACATCAACACGTGATGAAGAAATTCAGGAGACCACTCTTCCTGGCAAGGAAGCGAGCCGTGATTGGATTATGTACTTTGATGGGGCTTTCTCGCTGCAAGGTGCTGGTGCCGGTGTGCTACTCATCGCATGCACCGGAGAGCGCCTCATGTACGTAGTCCAGATGCACTATCCCCGGGAAAAATCAACAAACAACACTACAAAATATGAGGGACTGCTTGCCGGTCTCAGGACCGCGGCAGGCCCCAGAATCAGGAAGCTCATCATCAAAGGTGACTCATAGCTCGTCGTTAAGCAAGTCAACAAAGATTATCAGAGCCTCTTGATGGGGGCCGATGTGGATGAAGTGAGGAAGTTGGAGGAGCATTTTGACAGTCTGCAAGTAGAGCATGTTCCTCGAGCAGAGAACAACATTACCGACGACTTGTCAAAATGTGTTGCCCTCAAGTTGCCTGTGGAACCAGGTACCTTTGTGCTTCAATTGACTCAACTATCCGTTGAACCATCGGCAGGACAAAATAAGTGATGGAAGGCGGGCCCCGGCAAGTACTTTCCCGCTGAGCTCCCAGGAGTTGTCGGCAAGGAAGTTGTCGGGGACCCCGAGCTTGCCAGAGAGCAGCAGGCTCCGGCAGGGCCTCAAGCCCTTGTCGTAGAGACGGCTGCCCCCACGGCAGAAGATGCGCCTTTAGTCCTTGCCATCGAGCCTCAGGCTCCGGCATGGGTAGAGCACACCGTTTGGTTCCTCCAAACAGGGGAACTCTCTAAGGAGTAGGAAGAGGCAGAAAGAGTAGCTCGTCGGTCCAGCATGTACCAATTTGTGGATGATGTCCTATACAGAAGGACACCGAACGGCGTGAAATTAAAGTGCATTCCTCAGGAGGCGGACTGGAGCTGTTGGCAGAGATACATGGAGGCATATGTGGCTCCCACATAGGGTTAAGAGCCCTTATCAGCAAAGCATTCCGGCAAGGTTTCTTTTGGCCCACCGCTCTCCAGGATGCAACTGCACTAGTAACCAAGTGTGAAGCATACCCGTTCCATTCAAAGAAGCTTGATCAACGAACTCAAGCTCTTCAGACAATCCCTCTTTCCTGGCCATTTTCAGTCTAGGGGCTCGACATACTGGGTCCCTTTCCCCGTGCTCGGGGGCTTTGAGTACTTGTATGTTGTGATCGACAAGTTAACAAAGTGGCCAGAAGTGGAACCAGTGAGAAAGGTGACAGCACAGTCAGCCGTCAAGTTCTTCAAGGGACTAGTTTCCCGTTTTGGTGTGCCGAACAGAGTCATCACCAACAAAGGCACACAGTTCACGAGCCGCACCTTCATGCAGTATATCCAAGACCTTGGCAGCAAGGTTTGTTTTGCTTCTGTTGCTCATCCAAGAAGCAGCGGCCAGGCAGATAGGGCAAATGCCGAAGTGTTGGGAGGCCTCAAAACAAGAACTTTCGACAAGCTACACAAGTGCGGAAGACGCTGGATTGATGAGTTGCCAATGGTTCTTTGGTCAATTAGAACGACACCAATCGAGCCACTGGCCAGATGCCTTTCTCCCTGTTATACGTGGCAAAAGTAGTTCTCCCCACAGAACTCATATACAGGTCACCTTGAGTGCTTGCTTATGATGACCTTGAGCAAGAGAAGTTGCACCCAGATGATGCTACGCTCCTTGAGGGAGATCATCTTCGGGCTGTGGTGCGAGTCGCACGCTACCAACAAGCCTTGCACCGCTATCATAGCCGAAAGGTTCATGCCGGAAGCCTTGAGGAAGGCGACCTTGTTCTTCGACATATTCAATCCGCCAAGGATTCAAACAAGTTGATGCCGAAGTGGGAAGGCCCTTATCGGGCAATACGAGTCACCAGGCCCAGCGCAGTCCGCCTGGAGACCGAAGATGGCATTCTCTTGAGAAACTCCTGGAATATCAAACATCTTCGCAAGTTTTACCCGTAAGGCGTGGTTGCCAGGAGCCCCGGCGACCCCCCTTTTTGTACTAGCCTTGCCGGCAAGGCATGTTACCCTATGTACATAGCCAGGCCCAGACCCTATGCGTAGTCGAATAACTTTCAATATATGAAGTTTCCTGTTGATTTTCATGTACGCATGCTTGTCCAGTATATTGTACTACCCTTGATTCCAGCAGATACTGATGAACCGCCAAGGTTCCATGCTCCTATCCTCTCTTCTTTCCAGCCATAGTGAAGGCGCTCGGTTCCACCGTTTCTGTCATGGACTTGGCTTTAGCACAAGGTTGAGAAGACTACCTAGCACTGTGCTCCCCGGCAAACCGAATAGATAAACTTTATCTCTTGTCCATTCATGTTCGTAACCTATAACTCGTGCATTAGAAAACCTTGCCACTCTCTTTAGACCTAAGTGCTCCCATCCCTAACCCAAACGTTGCTTCAGCCAGGATGGTCGCAGTAGCCTTTGGTAAAAAGAGATTGGCAGGGGGCTAGACCCTTTGTTCGTAACCCGGCTGATGTGACTCTCCAGCAAGCACAGAGGGTGCTAGCAAGGTAGCTTGCCGGGAGAACTCGTTTATTTACATTAAAGAGGCGTTTCACCTCTGCATGGACACATACATGCATGGGTTCCTGGCAAAGTTCATATTTTTCATTAACATGCTTATGCAAGTACAAACATTACAGAACATAAGCATGGACTCGGGAGATTACATTGTTTAAAATTAAGATTTGGCAAGTGCCTACAAGTTAAAAAAAAGATAAGTGCCCCGTAATCCCCGTTCTTGCCCCTTTCCTCCCAGGCACGGCAGGTGAAGCCAAAAGGAGACACGAGAGGGGACGCGTCGATCGAGAGCATGGCGGAGGTGATATGGCGGCCACCGACACCAAAGCCAGTAGATGATGGTGCTGCCACTAATGGTCAGCCGGACTCGGAGTCATTGTTCTCCCGCCTGCTACTGTCGTCGTCGCTGGAGCTCTCCATGCAGCACCCTAAGCGGATTCCCGAGCGCCCAAAGACCTTGATGGAGAGTAGGCCGTTCTCCATTAATTTGAGCTGGAGAACGTGCCCCTCTGACAAGCTATGGGCGTGGGTAAAGGTTTTCCACCCATGGCAGAGATACATAACATGGGGAGCAGGGAAGTCGACGTCGACCCACATGTTGTCGTTCCCGCAACCCCTCATATGCATCCTCAAGGCGTGCGGTGGGTCAAGCTCCATTACCTAAGCAAACGGGGTAGGGAGGCGGAGATGACTGCACACGGGCTTGTACAGCCTGATCAAGAACTCACGGGGATGGTCTCCTACATGGCCCTCTATAGGGGGAGGGGCCGCCGGCGGAGACGCAACTGGTGCACCACCCCGTCCTCCTCTTCCCCGAGCATCGCGGCAACCTCGGCCTCACCCCTCCCTCTCCCTCTCACAGTGGGCTTCACCGCCGTGAACTCTGGAGGAGGGGGGACATGCTGTCGAGCAGAAGCCCTCGTCGCCGCCATTGAAGCACCAACGTGCCCTCTCACCATGGCGAGCGGAAGAAGGTTACCAAGCAGAAAGAGGAGGAAGGAGGTGAGTATGGAAAGTCACCATCCCTCCCCCTTTTTATAGAAGGGCAAGGCCAGGGCCCGGCCTCTCAATCCAAGGGCGGGCGCCCTGCTCAACCAATGTGGCCTCCAGAGGCACGGGGAATCAGGACCGACCCGCTGCTCCAATCAACGACGTCCGGTTTCCTGCCTCAGTGTTAATGCCCGTTCCCTCCGCATCCACCACCTACCCTTCCCAAGGCATGAAGGACACATGGCGGGTAAGCCAGAAGCATAAATACAAGTGGGACGACCGTTTTCCACCCCGTGATCATGGGGCGCTGGCACCATGCAAGCCACGACCCGAGTCCGCTTTGTAAATGAGCAGCGCCCCTGCGGCTTCCTCTTTTTATGCGGAAGGCGTGGCGCCTCTTTACTGTTAGACATGAGGCGTTGCAGGCATGTTGCGGTCGCTCCACGCGCGACCCCCACGTCACGCACTCAATGCGGATCATGGGGAAGCGCAACCGATGAGAAGATTGCGGTAGTTAATCCCTGCCATGCGTGCCCGCGCACTATTTTGGGCCTGGCCCAACGATGCTTCGCGCTCATGTGTGGCCCAGGCCCGGGAGATCCTGTCGGTGTACATAAGTATGGGCTTTTCTGTACCCCTTACTTGTGCACGGGCAGTTGTAGCCACACCTGTGGCGAGGACTTGGTGGGGCAGTAGAAGGCAAAATAGAAGACTACCAAGACAAGCATTCTAGCCAGTGAATATAGAGCAAAAGATAAGCTAGGCCTCCCCCGGCAAGACCATTGCCGGGACAGATTGCAAAGCACTAGCAAGGCCGCCACCCTTAAGGCTGAGAGCTCTGACACCATCAACAACATCAAGGCCAAAGCTCGGGGGGCACGTGCGCAGTAGCATGCAGATCTTTGTGAAGACTGGTGGCCTGCAGGTCTATGCAGAGACCAAAAGACAAGGACCCCCGGCAAGGCCTTTGCCGGGGACGACCGCGAGGCCTCGGCAAGACGCTTACCGGGGACAATTGTGCGGCCACAGCCAGGCCCACACCCGACAAGGTTTCTCCACCTCATCGCCGTTCTAGCGCGACGACTAGCTTGCCAACTAGACAGACGCCTGTGTGGCAGCATGCAGATTCTAGGCCAACTAAGCAAGAACCTGCATGGTGGCATTCTAGACAATTGCTTGGCTTGTCATCGGGGTTGTGCATGATGAAGTACTCTGTGTGATGAAGATGGAGCATAGCCAGACTATATGATTTTGTAGGGATAACTTTCTTTGGCCATGCTATTTTGAGAAGACATGATTGCTTTATTAGTATGCTTGAAGTATTATTGTTTTTATGTCAATATAAAACTTTGTTTTGAATTGTATGGATCTGAATATTCATGCCACAATAAAGAAGATTACATCTATAAATATGTTAGGTAGCATTCCACATCCAAAATTTTGTTTTTATCATCTACCTACTCGACGACGAGCAGGAGTTAAGCTTGGGGATGCTTGATACGTCTCCAACGTATCTATAATTCTTGAATGTTCCATGCTATTATGTTATCTATCTTGGACGTTTTATATGCATTTATATGCTATTCTATATTATATTTGGGACTAACCTATTAACCTAGAGCCCAGTGCCAGTTTTTGTTTTTCCTTGTTTTTTAGTTTTACTAAAAAGGAATATCATACGGAGTCCAAACAGAATAAAAATTTATGGTGATCATTTATGGACCAGAAGAGACCCAAGGAGCACTGGAGTTGTGCCAGGGGGTGACCAAGGAGGCCACAAGCCAGGGGGCGCACCCCTAGTGCTTGTGGGTCCCTTGGTTGTCCCCCTAACTTGTTTTCAACGCCAAATACTCTCATATATACTGTAACATCCAGAAAGAAACCTAGATCCGAAGTTCCGCCACCGTAAGCCTCTGTAGCCACGAAAAAACAATCGGGAGCCCATTCCAGCACCCTGAAGGAGGGGGAAACCATCATTGGAGGCCATCTTCATTATCCCGGCGGAATCCATGATGATGAGGGAGTAGTTCACCCTCGGGGCTGAGGGTATGTACCAGTAGCTATGTGTTTGATCTCTCTCTCTTGTGTTATTGATTTGGCACGATCTTGATGTGCTGCGAGCTTTGTTATTATAGTTGGATTATATGGTGTTCTTCCCTCTCTACCTTCTTGTGATGAATTGAGTCTTGCACTTTGAGGTTTCATTATGTTGGATTGAGTATTGGATTTGAGAACACTTGATGTATGTCTTGCGGTGGGATATCCGTGGTGGCAATGGGATGGTCTATTGATTCACTTGATGTATGTTTTAGCACTCAACTCGCGGATTCCCGAGGTGACATTGGGGTAATCTATGCATAGGGGTTGATGCACATTTTCGTCCTATGTTCTTTGATAGAAACTTTGGAGTGATTCTTTGTTGCATGTTGAGGGATTGTTATATGATCCAATTATTTTATCATTGTTGAGAGAATTTGCACTAGTGAAAGTATGAACCCTAGGCCTTGTTTTCAAGCATTGCAATATCTTTTTTCTCACTTTTGTTACTAGTTACCTTGCTATTTTTATATTTTCAGATTACAAAAACCTATATTTACTATCCATATTACACTTGTATCACCATCTCTTTGCCGAACTAGTGCACCTATAAAATTTACCATTGTATTGGGTGTGTTGGGGACACAAGAGACTCTTGGCGGAGTTGGGCTAGCTCGACTTCGAGCCTACGGGGCACGGATCGGTGCACGGAGGGTGGTGTTGTGCTGCTGGGAACGTGCAGAGCATGACACGGTGCTCGAACGAGCCAGAGGGGCATGGGAGCCCGCTGCTCGCTGACCATGGCGAACGGCGAAGCACGACACAGTGGTGTTGTGGCTATGAAGAGGGGAGAGGGGGAGCCGGACGGGGACCTCACCGTGTGGCTCAAGGAGGCCGACGAGAGGCTTAGGATCGCATGGGTGGTCGAGGTCGAATGCCGGCGGGTGTCGAGGAGGAAGATGATGACGACTTGCAGGGGTCGTGACTCAATCCGGGGGGCATAGGCGATGTAGCGGGCAGCAGTGACTGCAAGAACAACAGAGGCCATTGCAACGGGGAGGTCGGGTGTGGCAGATCTGAGGAGGCGAGAGCGGCGAGAGGGAAGAGCAAGTGGGGAGGGGTGAGGGAGTCCTGGACTAAGGGGTCCTCGGGCGTCTGGTCTATTGGATATGGGCCAGACTGATGGGTTGTCAAGATACAAGACAGTAGACCACTTCTCGTGTCTGATAGGGACTCCCGTATACGTGGATGGCAAGTTTTGGTGTCCGGATATGCTATTTCCTTTCTGTTAAACCGACTGTGTACAACCCTAAGCCCCTTTGGTATCTATATAAACCAGAGGGTTAGATCGAAGGCAGGATCACAACATTGATAGGTTAGCCAAGCTAGGGTTTAGCCATTATGATCTCGAGGTAGATCAACTCTTGTAACCCCTATACTCATCGAATATAATCAAGCAGGAGTAGGGTTTTATCTCCATTAAAAGGGCCTGAACCTTGTAAACACTGTGTCCTTTTGATCATTGTTACCATCGATCCTCAGACATACAGCTTGGGCCCCCCTACCCGAGATCTACCGGTTTTGACACCGACATTGGTGCTTTCATCGAGAGCTCCGCCGATCGACAGAAGGATTGATGGCACGCCTCTTCATCAATGATGATGATGCGTCCAGGGAAACCTTTCTTCCCTAATAGGTCTTTGTGTTCGGTGGCTTGGTGCTTCACGCCAACTCGATCGGCCGCCTCGAGTAGGTCGACAGTTACGCCCCCAGCCACCAGCTCGGGCTTGGAAACCTGAATTACATCACCAATATCCGAGGAGATCTGGTCTTGGAGGGGTTAGCGGCCCCGGTTGCCGCCCCTTGCCCTCATGAAGGAAGCTCTTCGCATCCGCTCTTAGATCCCGTCCAGGGGTCGACACTCACACTCGCCTCGTCCGTAGATCCGGAGCGGGTAGTAACATTCGAGAACGGGGGGATCACCCCCGCCGGACTCTCTTCTACCATGGAACTTCCGACCAGAGACCCAGATGCGGTTTTGGACTCGCCTCTGGACGATAGCTCCAAACTATCAAAGCCTGCGTCGATCGGGCCCGATCAGGTGTCAGTCGCTGAACTTAGCCCTACAGATCCACGGTGAGGGAGTCCTGGATTAGGGGGTGTCCGGATGGCCGGACTATGACCTTTGGCCTGACTCCCGGACTATGAAGATACAAGATTGAAGACTTCGTCCCGTGTCCGGATAGGGACTTTCCTTGGCGTGGAAGGCAAGCTTGGCGATACGATATGAAGATCTCCTCCCATTGTAACCGACTCTGTGTAACCCTAGCTCTCTCCGGTGTCTATATAAACTGGAAGTTTTAGTCCGTAGGACAGAGAACAATCATACCATAGGCTAGCTTCTAGAGTTTAGCCTCTCTGATCTTGTGGTAGATCAACCCTTGTAATACCCATATCATCAATATCAATCAAGCAGGAGTAGGGTTTTACCTCCACCGAGAGGGCCCGAACCTAGGTAAAAACATCGTGTCCCTTGTCTCCTGTTACCATCTGCCTAGACGCACAGTTCGGGACCCCCTACCCGAGATCCGTGGGTTTTGACACCGACATTGGTGCTTTCATTGAGAGTTCCTCTGTGTCGTCACCTTTAGGCCCGATGGCTTCTTCGATCATCAACCACGACGCGGTCCAGGGTGAGACTTTTCTCCCCGGACAGATCTTCGTATTCGGCGGCTTCGCACTGCGGGACAACTCGCTTGGCCATCTGGAGCAGATCGGAAGCTACGCCCCTGGCCATCAGGTCATGTTTGGAAGCTTAAACTACACGGCCGACATCTATGGGGACTTGATCTTCGACGGATTCGAGCCACGGCCGAGCATGCCGCACTATCTCGATGGGCATGATCTAGCTCTGCTGCCAGACAGCGCCCAGAGTGCCACTCAGGTGTCCGCTCAGACCATTAGCTCGGAGCCGACTGCGCTAGTCGGGGACGGATGGTTGGACGCGCGCCCCGGGAGCCGCAATCTCTACGGCGATAGAGCCGAATACCAGCCTAGTCCTTGCAAGGCCCATGACTCCAAGGTGCCGGACTCCGTTCCGGACTCCGAATACTCCGCAGCCCTTCCGATCGAACCCGATTAGGCTCCGATCATGGAGTTCACCGCCACGGACATCTTTCAGCACTCGCCCTTTGGCGATATCCTGGATTCACTAAAGTCTCTCTCTTTGATAGGAGAGCCCTGGCCGGACTATGGTCAGCAGGGTTGGGATACGGACGATGAGGAAATTCGAAGCCCACCCACCACCCACTTTGTAGCCACTGTCGACAATCTAACCGACATGCTAGACTTCGACTCCGAAGACATCGACGGTATGGACGCCGATGAAGGAGACGACCAAGAACCAGCACCTATAGGGCACTGGAAAGCCACCTCGTCATATGACATATACATGGTGGACACCCCCAAAGCAGGGGATGGAGATGAAAAAGCGGAGGACGACCCCTCCAAGAAGCAACCCAAGCGCCGACGTCAGCGGCGCCGCTCTAAATCCCGCCAAAGCAAGAACGGCGAATCCGGCACCGGAGACGTCAACACCCCGGACAGTGCCGAAGACAACCCCCTCCAGCAGGATTCAGCGCAGGAGGACGAAGGAGCCAGCCCTCATGAGAGAGCGGCAGACAAAGAGGTTGAGGATGACAATTATATGCCTCCCTCCGAAGACGAGGCAAGCCTCGACGACGATGAATTCGTCGTGCCAGAGGATCCTGTCGACCAAGAGCGTTTCAAACGCAGGCTTATGGCCACGACAAGCAGCCTCAAGAAAAAACAGCAGCAGCTTAGAGCTGACCAAGACCTGCTAGCCGACAGATGGACCGAAGTCCTGGCAGCCGAAGAGTATAAACTCGAACGCCCCTCCAAGAGTTGCCCAAAGAGCAGGCTGCTACCCCAACTAGAGGAGGAAGCAACTAAACCTACATGACCAGCGTATGATGCGCCCGATCAGCCACCCCGTGGCCGCGACAGAGAGGCCTTTCAGCCCTCAAACCAAGCCGCACCCCGGCACCGCCCTAAAAATACCAGAGCACGGGGAAACGCAACAGACCTATGAGACATATTGGAGGATAAGGCAAGGCAAACAAGATCGATCTACGGATCGCGTGGGCGCCCCACATCACGAGACGATAACCGTCATGCCGGATATGATAAATATGGCCAGGCAGAATACAACAGACAAAGCTCATCTGAGCTACGTCGCGACATAGCCCAGTACAGGGGCGCCGCACACCCACTGTGCTTCACAGACGAAGTAATAGATCATCAAATCCCCGAGGGCTTTAAACCCGTAAACATCAAATCATACGATGGCACAACTGATCCCGCGGTATGGATCAAGGATTATCTCCTTCATATCCACATGGCCCGTGGTGATGATCTACATGACATCAAATACCTCCCGCTTAAGCTCAAAGGACCAGCTCGACATTGGCTTAACAGCCTGCCAGCAGAGTAAATTAGTTGCTGGGAGGACCTGGAATCCGCATTCCTCGATAACTTCCAGGGCACTTATGTGCGACCACCAGACGCCGATGACCTAAGACACATAATCCAGCAGCCAGAGGAATCGGCCAGACAATTCTGGACACGGTTCCTAACCAAGAAAAATCAAATAGTCGACTGTCCGGACGACGAGGACCTTGCAGCCTTCAGGCACAACATCCGAGACGAATGGCTTGCCCGGCACCTAGGACAGGAAAAGCCGAAATCTATGACAGCCCTCACGACGCTCATGACCCGCTTTTGCGCGGGCGAAGACAGCTGGCTAGCTCGTAGCAATAACATAATCAAGAGCCCTGGCAATTCGGATACCAAGGACAACAATGGCAGGTCACGTCGCAACAAGCACAAGCGCCGCATTAATGGCGACAATACTGAGGATACGGCAGTCAATACCGGATTCCGAGGCTCTAAACCCGGTCAGCGGAAGAAGCCATTCAAAAGAAACCCTCCAGGCCCATCCAACCTAGACCGGATACTCGATCGCTTGTGCCAGATACACGGCACCCCCGAACAACCAGCCAACCACACCAACAGGGATTATTGGGTGTTCAAGCAGGCAGGCAAGCTAAGTGTTGAAACCAGAGACAAGGGGCTGCGCGGCGATGACGAGGAGGAGCCCCGGCCGCTGAACAACAAAAGACAGAAGGGCTTCCCCCCGCAAGTGCGGACGGTGAACATGATATACGCAACCCACATCCCCAAAAGGGAGCGGAAGCGTGCCCTCAAGGACGTCTATGCGTTGGAGCCAGTCGCCCCAAAGTTTAACCCATGGTCCTCCTGCCCGATCACTTTTGATCGAAGGGACCACCCCACTAGCATCCGTCACGGCGAATTCGCTGCATTAGTCCTAGACCCAATCATTGACTGATTTCACCTCACTAGAGTCCTCATGGACGGTGGCAGCAGCCTGAACCTGCTTTATCAGGATACAGTGTGCAAAATGGGTATAGAGCCGTCAAGGATTAAACCCACAAAGGCAACCTTTAAAGGCGTCATAACAGGTGTAGAAGCCAGCTGTACAGGCTCGGTTACACTCGAAGTGGTCTTCGGATCCCAGGATAATTTCCGAAGCGAAGAGTTAATCTTCGACATAGTCCCATTCTGCAGTGGCTATCACGCCCTGCTCGGACGAATCGCATTTGCAAAATTCAATGCGGTGCCGCACTATGCATATCTCAAGCTCAAGATGCTAGGTCCTCGTGGAGTTATTACGGTCAATGGAAACACCGAACGCTCTCTCCGAACGGAGGAGCACACAGCGGCCCTGGCGGCGGAAGTACAGAGCAGCCTCTCAAGGCAGCTCCCTAATCCGGGTGTCAAACGTCCAAACAATGTCAAGCGCGCCCGAAGCAACCTCCAACAAAGCCGGCTGGCACGTTACGAGCAAGCATAGCAGTGCGGCCCCAACCCCATCCCTCGCCAGATGGTGATATCGGTACCACGCGTACATAATTACACTTTGCAAATACCATGGGCATAAGGGGAGGGGCACAACTACGGCATGCCCAGAATGCGGATCAACCGCACTTAGGGGCTCCCTATTCCGCCGTTTTCTTTTTTATTATATACTTTCAGGACCCAATTATTCGGAAGGCCTGTCCGGCAATACACTCGCCGAACACATGATGCAACAGCCAGGGAGAAAACAAGCCGCATCGAATATCCAGGTGGTCTCTATAGCAAGCTAAATACCCGTTTTACTTAAATTCACGCATCTTGCCCCTGGAGGGGGGCATGTCAAATAATCCCATCCCTTGCTTATCACACTATTTGTATCGTTCTGCTTTCATAGCAACTCCTTTTTAATAAACAATACATAGCTCTTATCTATTATTGTATTCATCTATTTTTATACAAATATGTTCAGTCATGACATTATGCAACCGTACACTTTGGTACGGCCAATACACCAGGGGCTTAAGCACCCCATAATATGGTGTGAGAAGACCGAACACTCTCATGAGTGCGGCACCCCGAACTTATAGCACTATATGCATCGGCTCCGAATCATGTCTTGGGTCAATAGTTGGGTTTGCCCGGCTCCCATGTTTTGGTACCTTACGTTCCGCATTGTTGGCTAAGGTAGCGCTGGGAGAACTACTGCGATTGTGTCCCAGTTGAGCTGGGTTAACACCTCAGTAGAGAAAGCTAAAACTGACCGTCATGATAGTGCGAGAGACCGGTCGCTGTTCGCGAGGTTTTTCGAGTCCTTAAAGACTTATGCCGCTTAGAGCGAGGAGCTGGATTTATCTGCCTAGGCGTGGATAGCGCCCCGAACTCGGTCTTCCGAATACTAGGGGCTTCGCCGAAATTTAAAATTATAGAATTCTATGGCTAAGTGAGAGTGATAAAGCATTATAAGTCCGACGACCTGGTTCGTTGTGCTGAGCGCCTCCCTAGATGGACCCAAGAATGGGAACAAGAGCGCTCAGGTTTATCCCGAACACCCCAGCACTCGTGGCATGGGGGTAGAAGCCGACGACTTGCATCTCTCAGATTTGATAAAAGGCCGCACAGAAGGTAATATTTTAAATTAACAAGCGTTGCTTAGCGCACATGAACAAAGTTTTCAGCACACAGGATAACAACATGCGAGTCTACTCAAAAATTACATCTTTGGAGCACTCATCCGCTATAATGCGGGCACCCTTCAGGACGCCCTTATAATACATCTCGGGCGTGCGATACTCCTTGCCCGGCGGTGGCGGGTCCGTCACAAGCTTCTCCGCGTCCAGCTTGCCCAGTGCACTTTAGCACGGGCAAGGGCCCGACGGGCACCCTCAACGTAGGCGGAGTGCTTGATGACCTCAATCCATGGACAGGCGTCCACCAGCCGCTGCACCAGACCGAAGTAGCTCCCAGGCATCGCCTCCTTAGGCCACAGCCGAACTATGAGACCCTTCATGGCCTGTTCGGCCACCTTGTGGAGCTCGACCAGCTGCTTCAGCTGGTCGCTAAGGGGCACCGGATGTCCGGCCTCAGCATACTGAGACCAGAATACCTTCTCCGTCGAGCTTCCTTCCTCGGCCCGCTAGAATACGGCAGCATCGGACACACTGCGGGGCAGATCTGCGAAAGCCCCTGGAGAGCTCCGGATTCGGGTAAGTAACAAATAATTCACCTTCACGTGCTTGCTTTGCATGAAGAAGGCCTTACCCGCCGCTATCTTCTTTATCGCCTCAATTTCCTGGAGGGCTTTTTGGGCTTCGGCCTTGGCGGCTTTAGCACTCTCAAGAGCCGAGGCAAGCTCGGACTCTCGAGTCTTCGAGTCACGCTCCAAACCCTCGTGTTTTTCCACGAGAGCCTGGAGCTCTTGCCGCACCTCCGCCACCTGCGCCTCTTGCTTCTCTCGCTCAGTGCGCTCCAAGGCCACACTGCTTTTGGCCTTGGACATCGCCTCCTTCAGGGTCGCCACCTCATTCGTGGCCCCTGCGATACCCACGTTATTCTTGTCATTTTTTGCAACCAAATCCTTTTCTATAAGGTACTACTTTAATAAGGTATCACTTACCTTCCTTGTCCTCGAGCTGCTTCTTGGCACGGCCGAGCTCGTTCTCGGACCGCTCGAGGCTCTGCTTCAATGCATTGACCTCCGCAGTCAGTGCGGCAGAGGTCAGCAGCGCAGCCTGCATTCCCATATTGACACATTTATGTTAGACTTCTGCGTATATCTTTTTAGATCCTCAGCTCGGCTTTTCTTTCCAAACGCCAAACTGAGCATCAGGGGCTACTGTCTATGCGGTAACATTTTTATATGTTTTGAATACATACCTTGAAGCCTGTTAACAGGCTTGTGCAGGCTTCTGTCAGCCCGCTCTTGGCAGACTGAACCTTCTGAATCACCGCACTCATAACAATATGGTGTTTCTCATCAATGGAGGCGCTGTTAAGCGCCTCCAGCAAATTGTCTGGCGCCTCCGGTTGGATGGAGGTCACTGGCGTCGTAGGCTTGCCCTTCTTACGAAGGCGCCGCCTGTCGGACTCTGGAACTGTTGATGGTTCCAGAGCTGTGTCTGGCCCAGAGCCAGACTTAGATCCCTCTGGGGTTTTGCCCCCTTCGGGCCTGGAGTCCGGGAGGTCGCCTTGCGGCGCCTCCAGGACCACCTCCTCCTGGTTTAGTCCCTTCTGGGACTCCACCTCGGCGTCATCCGCAGGGAGCGGGGAGGAAGCCGTCGGAAGTGAAGCATTGTTCACATCCGACGAATCCAGGGAGCCGCTCGATGAAGCACCAAGCTGAGCCTTGGGCGGACTGCATGATTGAATTCAGCGTCAGAAATACCAAATAATAAAGGAGCGCCATAAGTTATTCGGGTATCCGGGCACTTACGATTTCGCCAGGGGCTTGACCCTGGATGGCCGTTCCTCCCCGCCGTCTTCGGCATCGGAGACGTAGTCCGGCAGAAGGGTCTTCCCCTTCTTGGACCCTCCGGCCTCCCCAGTCGGGGCGGCCTTCCTTTTCCTTCCTCCCCCCGCTGGAGCGGGAGAGGTTTCTTCTTCCTCCTCCTCCTCGTCTTTAGAGGCGGAGGGTGCGTCGGGGCTGTCAGACGATGAATCTGACACCACCAGGCACCGGGAGCTCTTTCGAGTCCCCGTGGCCTTCGTCTTGGCCTTCTTCTTCGGCACCATGTGAGGTGCCGGAACCAGCAGCTTGGTTAGGCGAGCATCTGCTGGGTCTTCGGGCAAAGGGGCCGGACAGTTGACCTGCCCGGACTTCTTCAGCCAGTCCTGTTAAAGGTAAGGGAGTTTATATCCCGCATAGAGTCAAGCTATGTAAAACACATACCCTGTAACGGGAAAATTAAGCTCACCGCGCTGGCCTGGCGCTTGGCGCAGAATCCGCGGTCCTCGGTGATGGGAGGGGAGACCTCGGAGCTCTTAAAAAGCACCCTCCAGGCGTCCTCGTGCTTTGTTTCGAAGAGCCGGGACAGAGTCTGGTGCCGGGTCGGGTCAAACTCCCATAATTTGAAAGCCCGTCGTTGGCACGGGAGAATCCGGCGGAAGAGCATGACCTGGACTACGGTGACAAGTTTAACCTTCCTGCGGATCATGTCCTTGATGCAGGTTTGAAGTCCGGTCACTTCTGCCGAATTACCCCACAACAGGCCCGTCTCTTTCCAAGATGTGACCCATGTGGGGATGCCAGATCGGAATTCGGGGGCCGCTACCCATTCAGGGTCACGCGGCTCGGTGATATAGAACCACCCCGATTGCCACCCTTTGATGGTCTCTACGAAGGCGCCCTCGAGCCATGTAACGTTGGAAATCTTACCCACCATGGCGCCTCCGCACTCTGCTTGGCGGATGCCCACGACCTTCGGCTTGACGCTGAAGATCTTCAGCCATAGGCCAAAATGGGGCTGGATGCGGAGGAAGGCTTCGCACACGATGATGAACGCCGAGATGTTGAGGATAAAGTTCGGGGCCAGATCATGGAAGTCCAGGCCATAGTAGAACATGAGCCCTCGGACGAATGGGTGAAGAGGAAAACCCAGTTCGCGGAGGAAATGGGGAAGAAATACAACCCTCTCATGGGGCCTGGGGGTGGGGATGAGTTGCCCCTCATCTGGGAGCCGGTGTGCGATGTCGTCAGACAAGTATCCGGCCTGCCTCAACTTTTTGATTTTCCCCTCCGTAACGAAGGAGGCCATCCATCTACCTCCTGCTCCGGACATGATTGGAGAAGGTTGAGGTAGGAAGTGCAGGCTTGGGCGTTGGAGCTCGAGTGCGCAGGGAGGGATAAGCAAAGGAGGAAGAAGGCGTAAATGGAAAGGGTAGATCCTTATCCCCTTATATGGGTGGCCGAAACTACAAGCCCCCCACCAGCCTAATAAAACTCGCTTATATCCCAAGCACCGCGGTTAATGACACGGTTGGGTTACCCACGCCTGTATTGATGAGAATCCCGGAATAGGGGGACACGATCTCTGCTTCGACAAGACGTGCCAAGAAAACCGCCTCGCTAAACGCGCTGAGGTGGAACAGTAAAACGATTCAAGTAAAGGCTTGACCGTGGCATGATGTCACGTTGTGGAGTACGTCAGCAAATTAGACTTGTGCGGAAATTATTCTCTCTACGGTGGTATGTGGAACTTATTTTTGCAGAGCCGGACACTATCCTTGTGTTCAACATCTTCTATGAAGTATTCGGAGGAGGAACCCGCCTTGCAATGCCGAAGACAATTTGCACGCCGGACTCGTCATCATTGAAGCCAGGTTTAGGGGCTACTGAGGGAGTCCTGGATTAGGGGGTGTCTGGATGGCCGGACTATGACCTTTGGCCGGACTCCCGGACTATGAAGATACAAGATTGAAGACTTCGTCCCGTGTCTGGATAGGGACTTTCCTTGGCGTGGAAGGCAAGCTTGGCGATACGATATGAAGATCTCCTCCCATTGTAACCGACTCTGTGTAACCCTAGCCCTCTCCGGTGTCTATATAAACCGGAGAGTTTTAGTCCATAGGACAGAGAACAATCATACCATAGGCTAGCTTCTAGGGTTTAGCCTCTCTGATCTCGTGGTAGATCAATCCTTGTAATACCCATATCATCAATATCAATCAAGCAGGAGTAGGGTTTTACCTCCACCGAGAGGGCCCGAACCTGGGTAAAAACATCGTGTCCCTTGTCTCCTGTTACCATCCGCCTAGACACACAGTTCGGGACCCCCTACCCGAGATCCGCTGGTTTTGACTTTGACACATAGACTCACACCCAGCTTTCATCCTTAGACGAAGTGCTGGGCTTAATGCGATCCCTCACCATTACAGAAAGCTTGCCTCCGAACTGCACCCAGTACGGGTTGGAGGCAGAGAGCGGGGAATTTCATTACCCGCCCACCACCCACTTAATAGCCAGTGCCGAGGATTTAACCAACAAGCTAGACTACGCGTCCGAAGACATCGACGGTATGGATGATGATGCCAACCTCCGAATCGGGCCAAGTACCACAAATCACAGGGCATTGGACGGCCACTTCAACCTATGACGTATACATGGTGGACACTCCTGATAAAAAGGACAATGAGGATAATCAGAACCCCGATGAGGACAAGCCCGTCGATAAACCAGCAAAGCACCAATGTCAGCGGCGCCGCTCACGATCGTGTGGGGCAAAGGATAGTAATACCTGCACCGGAGACAATGAGACTCTGGATGATGCTGAAGATCCCGAACACCCCATCGAGCCCACGTCCGAATAGGATGAGAGGGAAGAGGGTCAGTATATCCCCGAACACGCTGATCATGAAGATTCAGAAGACAACAACTATATGCCAGTCTCCGAAGAGGACGTTAGCCTCGGTGACGAAGACTTTATCGCCCAGAGGAGCCTCTCGAGCAAGAACGCTTCAAGAGATAGCTCATCGCCACAGCGCGGAGCCTGAAAAAGATACAGCAGCAACTCAAAGCTGAACAAGATACGCTCAATGAAAGGTGGACCAAGGTCCTGGCCGCCGAGGAGTACGGCCACGAGCGACCTACCAAAAGTTAACCCAAGCACAAGCTGCTGCCACAATTTGATGATGAAGCCCTTGCGCCAATACTGTCGAAATACAATCAGGCAGATCAACCAGACCGACCACTACATGGATGGGATAAAGCGGCATATCAAGCCGAACACCAGTCCGCACCCCCTCGCAGAAGAGGCAAGGAGATAGCGGCTGCAGGTTACACATATGACTTGCAACGGGACCTGGCCAATAAATGCGGTCAGACCAGATAGATCTATGGACCAAGAAGCCGTGCCCCGGCGCGGGATAACGGCTATGAAGTCCGATGTGATGAACATTACGATATTCGGGATCAGAACCGAACTCAGATGTCATCCAATCTCCGCCGTGATGTCGCATGATACAGGGGTGCCACACACCCTATGTGCTTTACCAATGAGGTAATGCAACGCCAGTTCCCGGGAGGGTTTAAACCCATGAACTCGAGCAGTATGATGGAACGATGGATCCGGCCGTCTGGATTGAATATTTTCTCCTGCACATTCATATGGCTCGTGGAGATGACCTCCAAGCCATCAAATATCTTCCTCTAAAGCTGAAAGGACCAGCACGGCGCTGGCTGAATAGCCTCCCAGAGAACTCCGTTGGAACCTGGGAAGATATGGAAGATGCTTTTTGGGCCAACTTTCAGGGCACTTATATCCGGCCACCGGATGCGGATGATTTGAGTTACATAATCCAGCAACCAGGCAAATCAGCTCGCAAGCTTTGGAATCGGTTCCTAATTAAAAAGAACCAAATCATGGACTGTCCGGACGCTGAAGCCTTAGTGGCCTTCAAACACAGCGTCTGGGATGAATGGCTTGCTCGACACCTCGGGCGGGAGAAGCCAAAGACCATGGCAGCCTTAACTGCGCTCATGACCCATTTCTATGTAGGTGAAGATAGCTGGTTGGCTCAAAGAAGCAACAACTCGGGCGACACTGGCACTTCTGAGGCCAGGGACGGCAATGGTAAACCACGTCGCAGTAAAAACAAACGTCAGAGCAAGAATGACGACGCACATGATACGGCAGTCATTGCCGGATTAATTGGTTCTAAAACCAGTTACCCGAAGAAACCTTTCAAAGGCAACAGGGACGGTCCATCCAGTTTGGACAAAATCCTTGAGAGGCCCTGTCAGATTCATGGCACACCCGATAAGCCTGCTAACCACACCAATAGGAACTGTTGGGTTTTCAAACAGACTGGTAAGATCAATACCAAACACAAGGGAAAGGAACCTCCAAGTGAGGACGATGATGAGCCTCGTCAGCTGAACACCGCGGGCCAAAAACTGTTTCCCCCCGAGGTGAAAATAGTGAACATGATCTATGTCACTCACATTCCCAAAAGGAAGGGCAAGCACGCACTAAGGGACGTCTACGCAGAGCCCGTCGCCCCAAAATTCAACACATGGTCAGCCTGTCCGATCACTTTTGATCGCAGGGACCACCCAACCAGTATCCGTCACGGGGGTTCGGCTGCCCTGGTACTCGATCCAATTATTGACGGATACCATCTCACTAGAGTCCTTATGGATGGGGGCAGCAGTCTCAACTTGATTTATCAAGACACTATCCGCAAGATGGGTATTGACCTATCAAGAATCAAGCCTAGTAACACTACCTTAAAGGTGTGATACCCGGCGTGGAGGCCCATTGCATGGGCTCACTAACACTGGAGGTAGTATTCGGCTCCCTAGACATCTTCCACAATGGAGAATTAATCTTCGACATTGTCCCTTTCCAAAGTGGTTATCACGCACTGCTTGGACGAACTGCTTTTGCCCGCTTTAATGCAGTTCTGCACTATGCTTATTTGAAGCTTAAGATGCCTGGATCGCGGTGTTATTATAGTCAATGGAAATATGGAGCGCTCCCTCCATACTGAAGAACACACCGTGGCCCTTGCAGCCGAGGTGTATGGCGGCCTTATCAAGCCAGACAATTCATCAGACATTAAAGCCAACAACATCTCTAAACGAGTCCGGTCCGCGCACCACTATGATAACTCGATGGATCCGGACCTTGATTAGCAGTTCGGCCTCCGCTGACTACCCCATAAGGTTGTGGCTTACGTATCGCGCGTACATAACTACACACTCAAAATACCTTGGGCAGCACCGGAGGCACACTGTGGAAAAAGTCCATAGCATGGCTTGACCCTATTTGGACTGCATACATCTTTTATCACTACGGGTTCATTAAGAGATGTATTTTGCTATATGGTTGCATCAAGAATCCTTTCAAGGCTAGCGTTTCCCATCTTCACGGCCAACCATCAAATACTCCTATCAAAGGACTTATTACTAAGGAGAAATGGCGCAAACGTGCGACACGGCATCACTGGAGTCTTTGAACCATTACCTTTAGCCCTGTGTTAGACTTTCCTTATGTAAATTTTTTTAGGCATGTAACATGACCTTAATATTAATGGCATTGTCTATCGAAACACGCCTCAACCTATTGATAAGGATATAAAGGAAACAGACGATCACCACCTTTGTGTTGGGTTCTTATATTATCTCGTCATTCGTATTCCCTCCTTGCTTTTGATTGACATACGCGCTTCGGCACGTCCTTCATACCAGGGGCTGTATTCGGCCCCGCGGACTCTTAAGTCTGAACACCTCTAGGGAATTCTTCGGCATCCTGGATATTGGACTATATGCATCGGCTCCGAATCATGTCTTCAGTCTATAGTTGGGTTGCCCGGCTCCTGTGTTTTCCACCTTATGTCCCGCATGTTCGGCTAAGGTAGTAAAGGGAGAACTACTATGATTGTATTTCTGGTTCGTCCGGTTATGTACCTCAGTAGAGAAAGCCGAAAAATGACTGTCATGGTATGCGAGAGCGGGTCAGCAATCCAGTGACTTAGTGTTACACTACAAATCATTTGCGATTTATGTCGTGTTATACGAGGGGCTAGGCTTCAACCAGCCACGTTGCAAAGGCGTCGTACTCCGGATCACCGTTCACGCAACAAGGGGCTAATACTTAGCCCCACCAATGGACTCTTATAGCTAAGTGAAAGTTATAAAGTTGCATAGTCTGATTGCCTTGTTCATCTCGCAAGACTCCTCCTATATAGGACCAAGATGTTGGATAAAGTGCGGACATGCATTCCCGAACACCCCTGTAATATTTACATGGGAGCAGAAGCTGACGACTGGTAAACTTTCAGACTTATAAAATAAACGGCCAAACAGGAGGATAAACTGACAAAATCATAAAGTCCAAGCATAAATATTTCACATTATGAGTTAATTACATGGTTCTTACAAACCGGACTCCACTACACAAATATGATATCCTTTGCGCACTGACCCTCTACAATGCGGGCTCCCACGAGGACCTCGCTGAAGTACTTCTCCGGCCGCCGGTGATCCTTGCCTTCAGGCGGCACTATGGTGGCAATGTTGGTGGCCTTCATCTTCGCCCATTGCACCTTGACTCGGGCGAAGGAACATCCGGGCACCTTCTATGAAGGCCGACCGCTTGATGGCGTCGATCCAAGGACACGCGTCGACCATCCGCTTCACGAGTCCGAAGTAGCTGCTGGGTATGGGCTCGGCTGGCCAAAGATGGATTATTACATCCTTCATGGCCAGTCCGGCCACCCTGTGCAGCTCTGTCAGCTACTTTAGCTGATCGCTGAGGGGCGCCGGATGCTCTGGCACAAGGTACTACGACCAAAACAGCTTCTCTGTCGAGCTCCCCTCTTCGTCTCAGAAGAACTCTGCAGCGTCAACAACACTCGTCGGTAGATCCGCAAAAGCGCTTGGAGAACTCCAAACTCGGGTCAGCAAGATGTATCTCTTACTTGTAAATTTACTCTCCAGAAGAAAGGCCTTACCAGCCGCTATCTACCTCGCCTACTGGATCTACTAGCAAGCGCCCTGGGCTTCAACCCGGGCCTCCTTCACGCTCTCGAGAGCCTTGGCGAGTTCGGAGGCTTGATCCAAAGTCTTCTTCTCCAAGGACTGGCACTTAGCTATGGCGTCCTTGAGCTCTTATTCAACCTCACCCACCCGCGCCTCATGTCTTCGGCGGGTGGTTTGCTCCGCCTCCAACTCTTTGGCCGCTTTGTCAGCGGCCGCCCTACTCACCTCCGCCTCTTTTTTGGCTTGGGCGAGGGCACTCTTGAGGGACTCGACCTCGGCTGCGCCAACTATGAGTATAGTCATAAAACTCAGTAAAATACAAGAATTATCTCACATATTACTTTGGGTGTCTACAAGTGCCGCATACCTTGCGTTTCATCAAACTGCTTGTTGACGCGGTCGAGCTCCTCATCGGCTAGCTGAAGCTTCCGACTGAGCTCGGAAACCTCTGCGGCTTGGGCAGTAGCCGCCAGCATAGATGCATGTCCAATGAGATAGTATGATATATTATCAAATTGTTTCGATCCTCTGTCTGGATTGTTCTAATCCGAGTAGAGTCTCAGGGGCTACTGTCTATACATGGGTTCAACCCTGCATATAAAAAAAACTTGTAATAGAATTACACCGAATACCTCAAAGCCCGTCAGTGGGCTGTTGAAGGCCTCGGTCAATCCGCTCTTCGTGGACCGAACCTTTTCTATAACCGCACCCATCAGGGTGCGGTGCTCCTCCATGATGGAAGCACGTTGCAGTGCTTCCTCCAGAGTATGAGCCACCTTCAGCTTCACATTGAAGATCTTCGGCCATAGGCCAAAGTGTGGGGGGATGCGGAGTAAAGCCTCACACACGACGATAAACGCCGAGATGTGGAGGAAAGAGTTCGGGGCTAGATCATGGAAATATAGAACATAATAGAACATTAGTCCCCACATGAAGGGGTGGAGTGGAAAACCTAACCCTCGAAGGAAATGGGGGAGGAAGACGACCCTTTCGCCGGACTCCAGGGTGGGGATGATCTGACCCTTGGTGGGGAGCCTATGCGTGATGGTTGTGGCTAGGTATCCCGCACTCCGGAGATCCTTTATCTCCTTCTCCGTGACGGAGGATGCCTCCCACTTGCCCTTAGAACCGGATCCGACCATGGTCGAAAGAGGTGGAGGTGGTGAGGAAGACGAAAACTTTTCGGGCGCTGAGAGCTTGGGAGATTGGGAGGCTGCGGAGATTGGAAGGCATGGGAAAGAAAGGAGAAATCCATTGCCCTCTTATAGGCGGTAAAAATGCCAACCGTCCCCACACTTATCCCTTGAAACTCGCCTATTCCCAATGAAAGCGTGCACCACAAACGGTTGGATTACCCAAATTTTATTCATGAGAAATCTCGTAATAAGTGGGCACGATCTCTGTTTTGACAGGACGGGCCAATGGGGCTTGGCCTCAAAACACGTAATGCGGGGTGTGAAATCGGTTCAAAACGCTGAGGGGTCAAGTCTTACGCTTCGCCAAAAAAGTGGTCAGTAAAGACATTGTTCCTATTTTTTATATATCCTACCTTCGCGGCTAAGGGTTGTGTTAATTATGCAAGGCCGAACACAACTCTTTTATGGAGGACAGGTGACATATATTGTTTAGGGAACCCGCCTCGCAATGCCGAAGATAATCTGCGTGGCAAACATGTCGTCATTGAAGATTGGTTCAGGGGCTACTGAGGGAGTCCTGGACTAAGGGGTCCTCGGGCGTCCGGTCTATTGGATATGGGCCGGACTGATGGGCTGCCAAGATACAAGATAGAATACCACCTCTCTTGTCCGGTAGGCACTCCCGTATACGTGGATGGCAAGTTTAGGTGTCCGGATATGATATTTCCTTTCTGTTAAACCAACTTTGTACAACCCTAAGCCCCTCAGGTATCTATATAAACTGGACGGTTAGATCGAAGGCAGGATCACAACACTGATAGGCTAGCCAAGCTAGGGTTTAGCCATTACGATCTCGGGGTAGATCAACTCTTGTAAACCCTATACTCATTGAATATAATCAAGCAGAAGTAGGGTTTTACCTCCACTAAGAGGGCCCGAACCTGGGTAAACACTGTATCCTTTTGATCATTGTTACCATCGATCCTCAGACATATAGCTTGGGCCCCTACCCGAGATCTGCCGGTTTTGACACCGACAAGGGGGAGTGGACGGGGAGGAGCCCAAGGGGTTGTTGCATGGCGCCCTTATCCCCCCTCGGCGATAGGGATTGCGAGGTGGTTTGGAGGCAACACACGGGCGCGCGCCTGATGTTTACTACACAAGTAGTTATTCTAGACTCGTGTTGGCCTCCAAGCGCAGAGTTTTGTAGGACATTAGCAAATTTCCCTCAAGTATATGACCTAAGGTTTATCAATCTGTTGGGGGCATAGGATGAAGATGGTCTCTCTCAAACAACCTTGAAACCAAATAAAAAAGAGTGTCTTGTGTCTCCAACACACCAAATACAATGGTAAATTGTATAGGTGCACTAGTTCAGTGAAGAGATGGTGATACAAGTGTAGTAATGATAGTAGATATTGATTTTTGTAATAGGAACAATAAAAACAGCAAGGTAGCAAGTAACAAAAGTGAGCACAAATGGTATTGCAATGCTTGAAAATGAGGCCTAGGGTTCATACTTTTGCTAGTGCAATATCTTAACAATGCTAATATAATTGGATCATATAACCATCCCTCGACGTACGATGAAGAATCACTCCAAATTCTTATCTAGCGGAGAACATGAGAAGAAATTGTTTGTAGGGTACGAAACCAACTCAAAGTTATCCTTTTCGATTTATCTATCGAGCTATCCCTATAAGTTTCACAAACAGCCCAAGAGTTCATACTAAAATAACACCATATGATACACATCAACCAACTCTTATGTCACCTAGATACTCCAATTTCACCACATGTATCCATTATTTGATTATACAATATGCATCAAAAAAATTAGATTCATAATACCCAATCCAACACAAAGAACCTCAAAGTATGCCCTAAGATTTCTACCGGAGAAACAAGGACGAAAACGTGCATCAATCCCAATGCATAGATTACCCCAATGTCACCTCGGGAATCCACGAGTTGAGTGCCAAAATATATATCAAGGGAATCAATATGATACCCCATTGTCACCACGGGTACTCATAGCAAGACATACATCAAGTGCTCTCAAATCCATAAAAGTATTTAATCCAGTAATAATGGAATCTCAAAGGGAAAACTCAATTCATCACAAAAAGATAGAGAGGGAGTAACACCATATGATCCAACTATATTAACAAAGCTCACGATACATCAAGATCGTGCCAAATCAAGAACACGAGAGAGAGAGAGAGATTAAACACATAGCTACTAGTACAAACCCTCAGCCCCGAGGGTGGACTACTCCCTCCTCATCATGGTGGCCACCGAGATGATGAATATGGCCTCCGGTGATGATTTCCCCCTCCGACAGGGTGCCAGAATAGGGTCCAGATTGGTTTTTCGTCGTAACAGAGGCTTACGACAGCGGAACTTCTAATCTTGGTTAACTTTTGGAGGTTTCTCAATATATAGGATTTTTTGGCGTCGCTTTCACGCGAAGATGGGCCTCAGGGGAGCCACTACCCACCAGGGCACACCAGGGGGGTGGCGTGCCCTGGTGCCTTGTGGGCAGCAACCCCCCCCCCCCCTCCAGTGGTTCTTTGCTCCGGTATTTTTCTTTTCTTCCAAAAAAACCGTCAAAAAGTTTTATCCAATTCCAAGAACTTTTATTTCTGCACAAAAACAACACCATGGTAGTTCTGCTGAAAGCATCGCCAGTCTGGGTTAGTTCCATTCAAATCATACCAAAATCATAGAAAATTGTTGTAAAGATGGCATGAATACTTCATAAATTATAGATACGTTGGAGATGTATCAGCATTCCCAAGCTTAATTCCTACTCGTCCTCGAGTAGGTAAATGATAAAAGAAATAATTTATGAAGTGTGAATGCTAGCATAGTGCATAAGTTTGATCAATGATAATTTCAATCACTTTTCCTAGTATTATAACAACAACTCTTTCTTATAAAACTCATCATGATAAAGTAGCAATCAATTCACGTGTTACGGTTCAAATAATGCCTTCTCTTGAAACTTGACATCCTATATTGTTAGTCACCAATCAATTGCAATTCAACTTATTCAACAAAGTCTAAGTAAGAGCTCCACATACTCAATCATTATATAGTATTCTATGATTGCTAGTACTCAAAGCATATTTTTAGAACAAATGGCATCCATAGAACACAGACAAAGATAGGGGCTTAATGTTTTGCCTCCCAACACATTTATCATAGAGATAATTGTCAACAATAATAAACCATGATAAAATATATTTGACTGGCCATATGTGCCTAGATCTTTCGCCACGACATGATGCTTGCCAACTAGAGAATAATTGAGGTTGGAATGAGAACGCATACTATTGACTCTTCCATAAAAGTAAATACTGAAATGTAAAAGGTAAGCCCTTCGCAGAGGGGAGCAGAGGTTGTCATGCGCTTTTATTTTTGGATGCACAACCTCTTAATGCAAAGGAACGTCACGTTATATTGCCCCTTATAATAGCAACCTTTATTATGCAGTCCGTCATTTTTATTACTTTGCCATCACAAGTTTCTACAACACTTATTTTACCTTACAATAAAAGATCAAACATATTTAGGAGCAATTTTTATTGCTTTATGCACCGATGATAACTTACTTGAAGGATCTTATTCAATCCGTAGGTAGGTATGGTGGACCTCATGGCAAGAAACTGAGTTTAAGGGTTTTTGGATGCACAAGTAGTATCTCTACTTAGTAGGAATTTTTGGCTATCAAAAGATCCTAAGCAAACACCACATGTTGGAGGAAATCCATAACAATATAACTTCTATGCAAATATACACAACCATAACTCATTACGTTGTCTCCCTTGTCCAACTTCAACTAATTTGCTCTAGTTTAAAAATAATTAATGGGTATTCACAATCGTAGAAGATGTCCAAGATAATATATTTGTATGTGAAAGTTCTCTTCCTTATACTAATCATTCATGAATTGCTTGTGTGACCAATATTGTGATTGTCAAGCTTCAAAAGATTTCACTTTCTAACCCGACGTGAAGCAACTGGTAGGTATGATACAAGCATATGAAGCACATATAATTTTAACTTCATGATATTCAATTCATTCAACAATTTACTCTTAGGATATAAGTGAAGCGCCAGATTAAATGACAAAATACTCCAAAAAAATATAAGTGAAGATCAAACGAGTAGTTAAGTAAATGGGTAGCTATTTGAGGACTCTCTCTTATTTAAAAACCTTCAGATCTAAGTGTTTTATTAAAACATCAAGCAAAATAACTAAAATGACATTCCAAGAACATCACAACTCATGTGGAGAAACAAAAACTTAGGCTCAACCGATATTAACCGATATTTGTTGAAGAAGAAAGGTGGGATGCCTACCGGGGCATCCCCATGCTTAGATGCTTGAGACTTCTTGGAATATTATCTTGGGATGCCTTGGGCATCCCCAAGCTTGATATTTTTTTGTCTCGTTAATTCCTTTTATATCACGGTTTCCCTAAATCTTAAAAAATTCATTCACACAAAACTCAAAAAGAACTTGTGAGGTAAGTTAGTACAAATCAGTGCAATAACCTTATCATTCTCTACTGTAGCAAATCACTAAAACTATTATTTAACATTGCATACTAAATGCCTCTGCATATTTAATACTCCTGTCCTCAAATAGAATCATTAAACAATCAAACATATGCAAACAATGCAATCATAACATCAATCTGTCTAAACAAGACAGTTTGTAAAGGATGAAGAAGTATCGATACTTATTTAACTCAATTTTTTTGAAAATTTACCACACTGTAGAAACATTAACATAGCTTATTTTGCAAGAAAATTCAACATTTTATCATATTCTGACTTTTCTCAAGAATGCACGCACTAGCGTGCAACTTTTTGTTTTCAAACAGCAACATACAAACTTGCAAAATAAGCATGGCAAAGGCTATACTTGACATTTTTATTGAAGTAAAAGATACAAAACATTATTATAAATAACATCAAGCAAATACAATCAAAATAAAATGACGCTCCAAGAAAAACACATATCATGTGACGAATAAAAATATAGCCCCAAGTAAGGTTATCAATAATGTTGGGGACGAAAGAGGGGATGCCTTCCGGGACATCCCCAAGCTTAGTTGCTTGGATATTCCTTTAATATTACCTTGGGGTGCCTTGGGCATCCCCAAGCTTAGGTTATTGTCACTCCATATTCTCCTCATATCGATATCTCACCCAAAACTTGAAAACTTCAATCACACAAAACTTAACGGAACTTCGTGGGAGGTGTTAGTATGATAAAGAGCAAATCATTCAATTTTGTACTGTCAAGACAAGATTCATAATTGTTCTCACACAATGCCTATGATACCCTATCATTTATACAATTTATGTTGACCAATATAAGATAGAAACTAGAAAACAAGCAAATATGCATTGAAAACAGAATCTGTCAAAAACAGAAAAGTTTGTAGTAATATGAACAATGACCATACTTCTACTACTCTAAATATTATGAAAATTAGGAAAACTCAGGTAATTTATATATCAATCATCTGGAAAAAATTCTGATCAAAATCACGTTTAGTGAATTTTAAAAATTCCTAGACTGAGTGTAAAAGTTTCTATTTTTGCAGAGAATTAAGTCAACTATCATCCACACTATCCGAAAGGCCTTACTTGGCACTTTATTGAAACAAAATCTATAAAACATGATTACTATAGTAGCCTAATCATGTGAACACACAAAAACAGTAGGGGTAAATGTTGGGTTGTCTCCCAATAAGCGCTTTTCTTTAATGCCTTTTTAGCTAGGCATGATGATTTCAATGATGTTCACATAAAAGATAAGGATTGAAACACAAAGAGAGCATCATGAAGCATATGACTAGCACATTTAAGTATAACCCACTTGCTATGCATAGGGATTTCGTGAGAAAATAATTTATGGGAGCAAGAATCAACTAGCATAGGAAGGCAAAACAAGTATAACTTCAAAACTTCCAACATAAAGAGAGGAAACTTGATATTATTTTGATATGTAAAAGCATAAGTTCCTTCTCATAATAACTTTTAGTAGCATCATGAATGAATTCAACAATATAACTATCACATAAATTATTCTTTTCATGCTTCATAAGCATAGAAATTTTATTACTCTCCACATAAACAAAATTATTCTCATGAATAGTCGTGGGAGCAAACTCAAGAAATTAACTATCATGTGATACTTTATTGTGATAATCCAATTTAAAATAAAAATCATGATGACAAGTTTCATGGTTATTCTTATTCTTTATAGAATACATGTCATCACCATAATCATAAATACCAACTTTGTTCTCATCATAATCAATTGAAACCTCTTCCAAAATAGTGAATTCATCATTAAATAAAGTCATGACCTCTCCAAATCCACTTTCATAATTATTGCAATAAGATTCAACACCCTCCAAAATAGTGGTATCATTACCTAGAGTTCACACTCTTCCAAACCCACTTTCATCAATATAATCATCATAAATAGGAGGCATGCAAACATCATAATAAATTTGCTCATCAAAACTTGGCAGACTAAAAATATCATCTTCATCAAATATAGCATCCCCAAGCTTATGGCTTTGCATATCATTAACATCATGGATATTCAAAGAATTCATACTAGCAATATTGCAATCATGCTCATCATTCAAAGATTTTATGCCAAACATTTTATTGAATTCTTCTTCTATCAATTGAGCACAATTTTCCTTTCCATCATTTTCAAGAAAGACATGATAAACACGAATAATATGAGGCAACCTTAATTCCATTTTTTTAGTTTTCTTTTATAAACGAAACTAGTGATAAAATAAGAAATTAAAAATTTCATTATAAGATCTAAAGATATACCTTCAAGCACTCACCTCCCGGGCAACGACGCCAAAAAAGAGCTTGATGTCTACTACACAACTTGTCCTTGTAGACTTGTGTTGGGCCTCCAAGCGCAAAGTTTTCTAGGACAGTAGAAATTTCCCTCAAGTGGATGACCTAAGGTTTATCAATCCGTGGGAGTCCTAGGATGAAGATGGTCTCTCTCAAACAACCCTGCAACCAAATAACAAAGAGTCTCTTGTGTCCCCATCACACCAAATACAATGGTAAATTATATAGGTGCACTAATTTGGCAAAGAGATGGTGATACAAGTGTATTAATGATAGTAGATATTGGTTTTTGTAATAGGAACAATAAAAACAGCAAGGTAGCAAGTAACAAAAGTGAGCACAAATGGTATTGCAATGCTTGAAAATGAGGCCTAGGGTTCATACTTCCGCTAGTGCAATATCTCAACAATGCTAATATAATTGGATTGTATAACCATCCCTCAACGTGCGATGAAGAATCACTCCAAAGTTCTTATCTAGCGGAGAACATAAGAAGAAATTGTTTGTAGGGTACGAAACCACCTCAAATTTATCCTTTCCGATTGATCTATCAAGCTATCCTTATAAGTGTCACAAACAGCCCAAGAGTTCGTACTAAAATAACACCATATGATACACATCAACCAACTCTAATGTCACCTATATACTCCAATGTCACCACGAGTATCCGTGAGTTGATTATACAATATGCATCAAACAATTTCAGATACATAATACTCAATCCAACACAAAGAACCTCAAAGAGTGCCCCAGATTTCTACCGGAGAAACAAGGACGAAAACATGCATCAACCCCTATGCATAGATTTCCCCAATGCCACCTCGGGAATCCGCGAGTTGAGTGCCAAAACATATATCAAGTGAATCAATATGATACCCCATTGTCACCATGGGTATTCATAGCAAGACATACATCAAGTGCTCTCAAACCCATAAAAGTATTCAATCCGATAATAATGGAATCTCAAAGGGAAAACTCAATTCATCACAACAAGATAGAGAGGGAGAAACACCATATGATCCCACTATATTAATAAAGTTCGCAGTACATCAAGATTGTGCCAAATCAAGAACGCGCGTGCGAGAGAGAGAGATTAAACACATAACTACTAGTACAAACCGTCAGCCCCGAGGGTGGACTACTCCCTCCTCATCATGGTGGCCGCCGGTATGATGAAGATGGCCTCCAGTGATGATTTCCCCCTTCGGCAGGGTCCCGCAGGAGGGTCCAAATTGGTTTTTCATGGCTACAGAGGCTTACCGCGGTGGAACTTCTGATCTAGGTTAAGTTTCAGAGGTTTCTGGATATATAGGATTTTGGCATCGGTTTCACACGAAGATGGGCCTCAAGGGGCCCACTACCCACCAGGGCACGCTAGGGGGTGGCGCACCCTGGTGCCTTATGAGCAGCAGGGGCCCCCCTCCAATGGTTCTTTGCTCCGGTATTTTTCTTTTCTTCCAAAAGTCGTCAAAAAGTTTCGTCCAATTTCGAGAACTTTTATTTTTACACAAAACAACACCATGGTAGTTCTTCTAAAAACAACATCAGTCCGGGTTAGTTGCATTCAAATCATACCAGAACCATATAAAATTGTTGTAAACATGGCATGAATACTTTATAAATTATAGATACGTTGGAGACGTATCAGCACCCTCGGTCGCCCCACTGTAGCGAGGTAGGGGACGACCGGGGGTGCTGGGCTGGGCCTATCCCTGTGGCCTGAGGCCTAGGGGCAGGGGTTTTCCCTTTTTTTATTCTTTTCCTGCTTTTCTTTTTTACTTCTGTTTTGTTTTTATTTTCGAAAGCAAAATAGTTTTATAAAGTATAAAACTTGCACCTTAATTAGTATTATAAATTAGGCCACTGACATAAAAAGTTTGACATTTATTTAAAATAGTTTGGAATTTTATAATTTAAAAAGCAACTAAGATATTGTTTTGGCCCATGTCTTAATTGTTTTAGGGCATTTAAACACTTTATAAAATGTTGGTTTCTCCATGACAATTATCCAGGGATTATATGCAACACTATGAACATTTTTGTTTTCGTGTTTGTGAATTTCTTAATTTCACTTATAATTTGATTTTGATTTCAAAGTGGAATTTGAAATGAGATATGGATCAAAGATGATTAAGACTAGTTAATCAAAGTAGCTTAGCTTAATGATGATGATCATTGTAGCTCACTACATGGGGTGTTACACCGCCTCGACTAGGACCTCCCCGCCGTTGTTGGCATCACGCGTGCTTTGCTCGTGGTGGTGGTGAGATGGGTGGGCGGCGGGTGGTAGCTAGGGTTTCGCTTGCCTCACCGCCTCTCTCATGAAAAAATGCTTTGTTAAAGAAATCAAGATTAGATCTTGAAAATTGGACTTACATGTTTTTTTCAAAATGTTCTTAGCATGATATTGCGTGTCGGGCTATATGAACATATTGTAACTATATTTTTTTGGTCATCGCAAAAAAGATCTTATGGACTTTCTCTAGGGTTTTGAGAGCATGTGGCGTCT